>NC_042976.1:18478244-18750744 GCF_901001165.1 Salmo trutta | reverse complement strand
CTAGTCTAGACTGGAGATGAAGTGAAGGACAAAGAGCATCATCACACAGCCTGAGACAACCGGAGAGTCGACAGGGACACACACATCATGTACGCAAACTCACAAACAGATATATGGAAGCACACAATCATGTACGTACACACGCACTCAAGTCCGCACGCGCGCACTCTTTCACACAGACAGACAGACAGACAGACAGACAGACAGACAGACAGACAGACAGACAGACAGACAGACAGACAGACAGACAGACAGACAGACAGACAGACAGACAGACAGACAGACAGACAGACAGACAGACAGACAGACAGACAGACAGACAGTTTTAAACACATGCCACTTTCCCTATAAGTTAACATGAAATAAAATATATTGTGAAGCTCGCAGACACACTTTAACTGACAATACAATTAATCATGCTTCAAGGGCAATAGAAGACATTGAATAAGTCCCAAATGGCACTATATTCCGTAAGTAGAGCACTACTTTTAACCAGGGCCCATAGGGCTCTGGTCAAAAGTAGTGCACTATGTTGGAAATATGGTGCTATTTGGGATGCAGGGCTTGTTTGTGGTCACAAGTGATTTCAGTTTATGATGCACATCAGAGAGAAAAGCTTTAGAGAGATGTAATTAACGGGCAGTTTAAACACAATATGTAAACACAATATGATGAATGTGTTCTATATTTTTATTGTATTTTTTATTGTATTTTTCATCCCAGCCCCCGTCCCCGCAGGAGGCCTTTTGCCTTTTGATAGGCCGTCATTGTAAATAAGAATTTGTTCTTAACTGACTTGCCTAGTTAAATAAAGGTTGAATAAAACATTTAAAAATAAATACAAATGTTTTTGCTGATTGCGACTATTTGGAAGAAAGATATTTCTACTGATAGTATAATGACAGTGATAGGTGGATGATGTTACCTACTGAACTGAGTTGGATGTCAATAACTTCTTATTATGACTATAGAATACATACACAGCAAATTATCCAGTGTTACAAAAATAAATGAATTAACACTGTGAGTGTTAAATCAACACTGAAAGTGTTGAGTCTGTGGACCCATATGCACACCAGAACAATGCTAAATGAACACACTGCATAGTGTAAATCCTTATTCAAATATTTCCCAGAGTGCGTTGCCTTCCGAGTAAATTGCAGAGTTACCACCCATGACTGTATTTGTTAGTAACAGAGACATGGTTGTTGCATTTATCCATTTTCAGTCCTGTGAACTTCATCAAGTGAGATCCTAAGCTAATATGTCATCATAAAAATATATACATATTTCACACAATACCATACTTCTTTCAAAAGGCCTTATTTTGAGTGCCTAGCTTTACCCTAATACAGGGACCTGAAACTAACAAAACATCACTTTGAACCAAAACTATGTCCATCATTAATTTCCCAGCATGCTCTAAAGCAGGTGTTTTTTTATATTGTTTGTTTCAATATCTATGTTTGTGATTAATCTTATTCTACACAAAGATAAATAAATAAAAAATTCTCAACTAATCCAATCAGTTAGTTAGATTTTTTGCACCCTTTACTGTAATGTTTGTTCCAGTTTAATTGTCTTAGAAAATACAACAGGTGTAGCCTTTAACATGAAGTGTTTACTTGTGAGCCTTTTCCCAACAATGCAAAGTTAATAAGTAAGAAAAATGTGCACAAAAATAAGAAATAGTAGCACAATAAAATAACAATAACAATATTACATACAAGGACTACCGGTACCAAGTCAACGGGCAGGGGTACGAGGTAGTTGAGGTAGTAGGCACATGTAGGTAGAGGTAAAAGTGACTCGGCAATCAGGATAGATAATAAAGAGTATCAGCAGCGTATGTGAAGAGTGTGAAAGTGTGGGTTAGGGTTTTGGGTTAGGGTTAGGTTAGGGAAAATATGATTTTGAATGGGACTGAATTGTGTGTCCCTACAAGATTAGCTGTACAAGACTGTGTGTGTGGGGGTGTAAGTGTGTACGTGTGTGCTGGATTGTGTGGGTAGTGTCTAGTGAGTGTGCATCGAGGCGGTGTAAGAGAGTCAGTGCAAATAAAAAGGGGGTCAATGCAAATAGTCAGGGTAGCTAGGGCTTGGGGGTATAAGCTGTTCAGGAGCCTTTTGGTACTAGAGCTCAGCCCCAGTGATGCGTTCGGATGCCAAGCAGTTGCCATACCAAGTGGTGATGCAGCCAGTCAAGATGCTCTCAATGGTTCAGCTGTATAACTTTAAGGATCTGAGAACCCATGACAAATCTTTTCAGCCTTCTGAGGGGGAAGAAGCGTTGTCATGGCATCTTCAAGACTGACTTGGTGTATTTGGACCATGATAGGTCCTTAGTGACGTTGACACCGAGGAACTTGAAGCGCACGACCCGCTCCACTGTAGCCCCGTTGAAGCAAATGGGGGCGTGCTCAGCCCTCTGTTTCCTGTAGTCCACGATCAGCTCCTTTGTCTTGCTGACATTGAGGTTGTTGTCTTGGCACCACACTGCCAAATCTCTGACTTCCTCCCTATAGGCTATCACATCGTCATTGGTAGTCAGGCCTACGGCAAACTTAATAATGGTGTTGAATTTGTGCACAGCCACACTGTCATGGGTGAACAGGGAGTAAAGGAGGGGACTAAGCACCCACCCCTGAGGGGCCCTCATGTTGATGGTCAGCATGGCAGATGTGTTGTTGGAGTGTCTTATGGTGTTAAGTGCTGAGCTGTAGGCAATTAACAACATTCTCATGTAAGTGTTAATTTTGTCCAGGTAGGAAATGGCAGTGTGGAGTGGAATATAGATTGCGTCATCTGTGGATCTGCTTGGGCGGTATGTGAGTTGGAGTGGGTACAGGTTGTCTGGTATGATGGTGTTGATGTGAGCCATGACCAGGTTACCTTGGTGTTCTTGGGTACAGGGACTATGGTGGTCTGCTTGAAACATGTAGGTATTACAGTTTGAGTGCTCTGAGTACATGCTCTGTGTACGTGTCCTGGTAATCTGTCTGGCCCTGCGAATGTTAACCTGATTAAAGGTCTTACTCGCATCGGGTACGGAGCGTGTGATCACGCAGTCATCCAGAACAGCCGGTGCTCTCATGCATGGTTCAGTGTTACTAGCCTCGAAGCGAGCACAGAAGGCATTAAGGTTGTCTGGTAGTCTTGCGTCAATCGGCAGCTCTCGGCTGGGTTTCCCTTTGTAATCCATGATAGTTTGCAAGCCCTGCCACATCCGACGAGCATCAGAGCCAGTGTAGTAGGATTTGATATGGCCCTGTATTGATACTTTGCCTGTTTGATGGTTCATCGAATGGCATAGAAGGGATTTATTATAAGCGTAATACTTTCTTATTAGTGTCCCACTCCTTGAAAGCGGCAGCTCTGGTCTTTAGCTCAGTGCGGATATTACCTGTAATCCATGGCTTCTGGTTGGTATATCTACGTAGGTCACTGTGGGGACAATATTGATCATTGATGCACTTATTATTGAAGCCGGTGACTGATGTGGTACACTAAATACCATCGGATGAATCCCGGAACATATTCCAGTCTGTATTAGCGAAACATTCCTGTAGTTTAGCATCCGCTTCATCAGACCACTTAAATTATTGACCGTGTCAATGATACTACCTGTTTCAGTTTTGCTTGTGAGCAGGAATCAGGAGGAGAGAGTTATGGTCAGATTTGCCAAATGGAGGGCGAGGGGGAGATGTGTGTGGAGTAATGGTGATCTAGACTAACATATTGGATTAGTGAATTAATGATTAATGAATGAATCAATACATGTACATGCACAAACAATGATGTTGAACCAAACAATTAAAACAATTGACCTGTAGTAGAGCATGCTGCGAAATATGATAATGATAGGCGTGGATTACGTTCAAAGTGATGAGTCTGAGTTTCAGGCCCCTGTATTAGGGTAAAACTACTAGGCCCTCAAAATAAGGCCTCGTGAAATATGTATGGCATTGTGTTAAATATATATACATTTTACGATAACATTCGCTTAGGACCGAAAATGGATGAATGCAACAACCAGCTCTCTATCCCTAACAAATAAAGTAATGGGTGGTAACTCTACAAATTACTTGAAAGGCAAATATTTGGGTCCACAGACTCAACACTTTCAGTGTTGATTAACACTCTGGTTTTTATTTATTTTTTACACAATCATTTGTGTATTATTCTTTGTCTGTTGGAATGTGCAGGAGTGAGGATAAGTTATCAGTCATGAATGCTTGAGGATGTGTGTGTGTGTGTGTGTGTGTTTGTGTGTGTGCCTCTGTGTGTGTGTGTGTGTGTGTGTGTGTGTGTGTGTGTGTGTGTGTGTGTGTGTGTGTGAGTGTGTGTGTGTGTGTGTGTGTGTGTGTTACCCTCATCAATCTACACACAATAGCCCACAATGACAACGCAAAAACAGGTTTTAGAAATGTTTGCAAATGTATAAAAAATAAACAACTGAAATATCACATTTACATACAGTAAGTATTCAGACCCTTTACTCAGTACTTTGTTGAAGCACCTTTGGCAGCGATTACAGCCTCAAGTCTTCTTGGGTATGACACTACCAGCTTGGCACACCTGTATTTTGGGAGTTCCTCCCATTCTTCTCTGCAGATCCTCTCAAGTTCTGTCAGGTTGGATGGGGAGCGTCGCTGCACAGCTATTTTCAGGTCTCTATAAGAGCTGGGCCACTCAAGGACATTCAGAAACTTGTCCCGAAGCCACTTCTGTCTTGGCTGTGTGCTTACGCTCATTGTCCTGTTGGAAGGTGAACCTTCGCCCCCAGTCTGAGGTCCTGAGCACTCTGGAGCAGATTTTCATCAAGGATCTCTCTGTACTTTGCTCTGTTGATCTTTCCCTCGATCCTGACTAGTCTCCCAGTCCCTGTCGCTGAAAAATATCCCCACAGCATGATGCTGCCACCACCATGCTTAACTGTAGGGATGGTGCCAGGTTTCCTCCAGATGGGACACTTGGCATTCAGGCCAAAGAGTTTAATCTTGTTTTCATCATACCAGAGCATCTTATTTCTCATGGTCTGAGAGTCCTTTAGGTGCCTTTTGGCAAACTCCAAGGGGGCTGTCATGTGCCTTTTACTAAGGAGTGGCTTCCATCTGGCCACTCTACTATAAAGGCCTGATTGGGGGAGTGCTGCAGAGATGGTTGTCCTTCTGGAAGGTTCTCCAATCTCCACAGAATAACTTTTGAGCTCTGTCAGCGTGACTATCGTGTTCTTCGTCACCTCCCTGACCAAGGCCCTTCTCACCCGATTGCTCTGTTTGGCTGAGTGGCCAGCTCTAAAAAGAGTCTTGGTGGTTCCAAACTTTTTCCATTTAAGAATGATGGAGGCCACTGTTTTCTTGGGGACCTTCAATGTAGAAGACATTTTTTGGTACCCTTCCCCAGATCTGTGGCTCGACACAACCCTCTCTCATAGCTCTGCGGACAATTCTTTTGACCTCATGGCTTGGTTTTTGCTCTGACATGCACTGTCAAGTGTGGGACCTTATATAGACAGTTTATAGACAGTTGTGTGCCTTTCCAAATCCTGTCCAATCAATTGAATTTACCACAGGTGGACTCCAATCAAGTTGTAGAAGCATCTCAAGGATGATCAATGGAAACAGGATGCACCTGAGCTAAATTTCGAGTCTCATAGCCAATGGTCTGAATACTTAGGTAAAGAATGTATTTCTGTTTTTGTTTTTCTCAAATTTCGCTTTGTCATTATGTGGTATTGTCTTTGGAATGATGAGGCCTTTTTTTATCCCTTTAAGAATAAGGCTATAACGTAACAAAATGTGGAAAAAGTCAAGGGGTCTGAATTCTTTCCCGAAGGCACTGTATGTAGATTGCAAGCCCATAGTAAGTCAATAAGGCTAACTGGATAGGTACTACTATTAGCACGCCAAATGGCAACAAATAATTGTTAGCTAGCTACCCACGAGAATCTACCTTGCATAACTTTAGTTTTAGGTCATTTTTTATGTATTCTCCACACTCTTGTCCTCACAAGAATGAACTCAAGAGAACGTCCACAGAATTTGGAGCATAAGCGTGTGGACCACGGTAGTATGCATATTGAGATAACCTGTGTCTCTGGAGGATCTTACCGGGCCATGACAGGTCAGGGAGTCACCATCTGCTCTCTCACACTGGGCATCACACTCCACACACACCGAGCCGTTGTCATACTCACGCACCTCCCTGGGAGAGACAGAGAGAGATGGAGGGAAGGAGAGAGGGAGGGAGACAGGAAGGGAGGAAAGAGAGGGGAAAGGAGAGAAAGATGGAGGGAGGGAGGGAGGGAGACAGAGAGGGACAGAGGAAGGCAGGGATAAGGGAGAGTCGGGGAAGATGTAGACAGTGAGAAAGAACAAAGTGTGTCAGATCCAGGCTCTAGAGGAAGGGAGGTGAGCTGTGCTCCTCTGACTCTGTCTAGAGGAATAGCTGGCAGGGTTTTATGGCCTCAGGCATTGCAGTCAATGGGGTACTGTGGTATATACACACTTTTCCACTGCATACTGTACACTAGTAGCAACAGCATGCTAAGATGGCTGACATGAGCCTGGGCATGACCCTGGACTACAGCAGATGAAAACTAAAGGAGAACTGACTACTAACACACTGCTGTTATTCGCTTAAATCACAATTTGAAAACAAATGCATTACTCATATGGGAGAGTGGGGTAGGTTGAGACACCATTGTTTCTGCCAAAACATACACAAAATGCTTGTATCTAAACCAAAGGAGATAATTTTAAGATTGTTTATCCAAATACATCAGTTGGGGTCTTTATAAGCTTCAATAGGAGGTCCTAAATCTAGCATGAAAGTGCATCATTGTAGCTGTGTGGGCTAATATAGTAAGGTAAGGTGAGCCAATGGTCATGGGGTAAGTTGAGCCAAAGGCAAGTTGAGAAAATTGAAGTGTTTTCGTCCCAGGTGTAATGCAAGGCGTTATCGCTGGGATATGAGGTAACAACAGGGCCTGGCCTATGTTAAAAGTGTAAAAAAAGGTACAAAATGTTTGTTAGGAGTTAAGCCTGTCTTAAAAGATGCTTAAAAAGATTAAAAGACAAAAATGTGATTGTGATTGTGTTGAATTGTCTTTAGGAAATAAAGATAGACATAAACTCAGCAAAAAAAAAAAACTTTTCAGGACCCATTTTCAGGACCCTGTCTTTCAAAGATAATTCGTAAAAATCTGCATTGTAAAGGGTTTAAACACTGTTTCCCATGCTTGTTCAATGACCCATAAACAATTAATGAACATGCACCTGTGGAACGGTCAGAGTTATGAAAACTTAGGACACTAAAGAGGCCTTTCTACTGAGTCTGAAAAACACCAAAAGAAAGATGCCCCGGGTCTCTGCTCATCTGCGTGAACGTGCCTTAGGCATGCTGCAAGGGGGCATGAGGACTGCAGATGTGGCCAGGGCAATATATTGCAATGTCCCTACTGTGAGACGCCTAAGACAATGCTACAGGGAGACAGGACGGACAGCTGATCGTCCTCGCAGTGGCAGACCACGTGTAACAACACCTGCACAGGATCGGTACATCCGAACATCACACCTGCGGGACAGGTACAGGTTGGCAACAACAACTGCCCGAGTTACACCAGGAACGCACAATCCCTCCATCAGTGCTCAGACTGTCCGCAATAGGCTGAGAGAGGCTGGACTGTGTAAGGCAGGTCCTCACCAGACATCACCGGCAACAACGTCGCCTATGGGCACAAACCCACCGTCGCTGAAAAAGTATTGTGTGAAATATGTATATACTGTTATGATGACATATTAGCTTAGGATCTCACTTGGTGAAGTTCACAGGACTGAAAATGGATAAATGCAACAACCATGTCTCTGTTACTAACACATACAGTCATGGGTGGTAACTCTGCAATTTACTCGGAAGGCAACGCACTCTGGGAAATATTTGAATAAGGATTTACACTATGCAGTGTGTTCATTTAGCATTGTTCTGGTGTCCATATGGGTCCACAGACTCAACACTTTCAGTGTTGAATTAACACTCACAGTGTTAATTCATTTATTTTTGTAACACTGGATAATTTGCTGTGTATGTATTCTATAGTCATAACAAGAAGTAATTGACATCCAACTCAGTTCAGTAGGTAACAGCATCCACCTATCACTGTCATTATACTATCAATAGAAATACCTTTCTTCCAAATAGTCGCTATCAACAAAAACATTTGTATTTATTTATCGAGGCAAGTCAGTTAAGAACAAATTCTTAATTTCAATGACAGCCTAGGAACAGCCTTGTTCAGGGGCAGAATGACAGATTTTTACCTTGTCAGCTCAGGGACTTGATCTTGCAATCTTTCGGTTACTAGTCCAACAGCTCTAACCACTAGGCTACCTGCCACATCTTCACTGATGAGTCGCGGTTATGTCTCACCAGGGGTGATGGTCGGATTCACGTTTATCGTCGAATGGAATGAGCATTACACCGAGGCCTGTACTCTGGAGGGGGATCGATTTGGAGGTGGAGGGTCCATCATGGTCTGAGGCGGTGTGTCACAGCATCATCGGACTGAGCTTGTTGTCATTGCAGTGCGTTACAGGGAAGACATCCTCCTCCCTCATGTGGTACCCTTCCTGCAAGCTCATCCTGACATGACCCTCCAGCATGACAATGCCACCAGCCATACTGCTCGTTCTGTGCATGATTTCCTGCAAGACAGGAATGTCAGTGTTCTGCCATGGTCAGCAAAGAGCCCGGATCTCAATCCCATTGAGCATGTTTGGGAGCTGTTGGATCGGAGGGTGAGGGCTAGGGCCATTCCCCACAGAAATGTCCGGGAACTTGCAGGTGCCTTGGTGGAAGAGTGGGGTAACATCTCATAGCAAGAACTGGCAAATCTGGTGCAGTCCATGAGAAAGAGATGCACTGCAGTACTTAATACAGCTGGTGGCCACACCAGATACTAACTGTTACTTTTGATTTTGACCCCCCCTTTGTTCAGGGACACATTATTCCATTTCTGTTAGTCACATGTCTGTGGAACTTGTTCAGTTTATATCTCAGTTGTTGAATCTTGCTATGTTCATACAAATATTTACACATGTTAAGTTTTCTGAAAATAAATGCAGTTTTGCTGAGTTTAGTTTAAAAAGGTAGTGGTAATATTTCATTCAGTACAGAAATGTGTAGGCGGCTTAACTTACCCTGCCCTTCGGATCAAAACTATAACGTTTACATGAATTCTGATTACTGATTACACAACATCCTGAGGATATACACTGAGTATACAAAACATTAAGAACACCTGCTCTTTCCATGACATAGGCTTACCAAGTGAATCCAGGTGAAAGCTATGATCCCTTATTGATGTCACTTGTTAAATACACTTCAATCAGTGTAGATGAAGGGGAGGAGACAGGTTAAATAATGACTTTTAAGCCTTGAGAACTGAGACATGGATTGTTGAATGTGTGCAATTCAGAGGGTTAATGGGCAAGACAAGACATTTAAGTGCCTTTGAAAGGGGTATGGTAGTAGGTACCAGGTGCACTGGTTTATGTCAAGAACTGCAACGCTGGTGGGCTTTTCACGCTGAGCAGTTGCCCGTCTGTATCAAAAACGGTCTACCACCCAAAGGACATCCAGCCAACTTGACACAACTGTGGGAAGCATTGGAGTCAACATGGGCCAGCATCCATGTGGAACACTTCTCACACCTTGTAGAGTCCATGCCCTGACAAATTGAGGCTGTTCTGAGGGAAAAAGGGGGTGCAAATCAATATTAGGAAGATGTTCTTAATGTTTGGTATACTCAGTGTATATAGATATCTTTGTTCTGAAGAATATTATATTTCCCTGGACAGAGTGATCCTGACCGTAAAAAAATGGCTCAACTTACCCCAGTCTCCCCTAGAGTTTTTAGTCAAAACAAATCAAAATAACATTGTACATTCATTATTTATTTAGCATTATTTTCAAGCCGAGCCAAATCCAATATCCCTTTACTTTTACTGGTTGCCACATAATGTGCTGGCAAGTTTTTAAAACTGTGCAAGAGCTTGTTCCCAGTTCTAATACATTTCTTAAACCTCAATCAATTGCCAGAATCAATGTCAAAATTTGTTTGGGAGAGAGACAGAGAAAACTATCAATAAAATATAGATCTGTGTGAACCTTCAGTAAATGTATCAGGGAGAGAGATTCTGCAGCAGATAGACCTAAAAAGAAAAATGCTGCTAAATGAAGGCAGGATTGTACTAGAGAGATAAAGAGAGAGAGTCTGTGTGTGTGTGTGTGTGTGTGTCTTCTCCAGTTTAATTTGGCACTGAAGGTCACTGGAGGATGTTATGGGCTGCGTCCATATATAGTGCACTACTTTTGACCAAGGCACATAAGGAAAACCATAGGGTGCACTATGTAGGGACTGGAGTGCCATTTGGGACACATACATTAACCGTTGAGCATGCACACGTAGAGAATATACAATCTGATGCATTTCTCTGTATTACACTATTACACCCTAAAGCGTCACAGCTAATTATGTTGGCTACATTGATAGCATCACTTTGGGGTATAGCATGGCTTTCCAGCTAAAGCCAACGGGTGTTCCATACATTCAGAAATCAACAGTAAAATATGAAGTCACTGGCGGGGCTTGGAAAGTCATGAAATAACGACGACAAAGTAAGACAGAGTTGCCTTGGCACCCTGATTTAAACATACAAGGAGAGAGAGGGCAGGCCCTGATGCTATGCGTGCATGTGTGAGCGTGTGTGTGCGTGTGTGTGCGTGTGTGTGTGTGCGTGCGTGCGTGCGTGTGTGCGTGCGTGCGTGCATGCGCGTGTCTGCCAGTTCGTGTGGTACTTCTTCCCTCTGTCTAATACCAAGTGGGACTCCTCTGTGGGACCTAAAACCAAATTAGGATTAATTAGGCTTTATCCAGACGACACAATGTCATGTAGGGTGGCACGGGAGGTAGGTCTTTGTCTTGTACAGCTATGGTTTAAATGGGTTATGGTTTAACATCTCCTTTATGTTAGCTAAGACTCCCTTGGCTCTCCGTAGGGTTAAGCTTCTCTATAGCCTAAGCTGCTCTCTCTCTCTCTCTCTCTCTCTCTCTCTCTGTCTATTTTATGTCGGTCTCTCTCTCTGGCTTCCGGAATGGTCTCTGTTTCTGTTTCTTACTGTCTCTCTCTTTCTCTCGCTCTGCAGTCAGTGACTGGGTGGGTGCTATTCTTGTTGTAGGACAGAGGCATGGTCTGTCTGTCTGTCTGCTACACTGAGCACTTAACACCTCTGTTCTAGCAGAACCCAGAGGACAGAAGCTTTTATGCATTGTCTTCACTTCTTTACAGGAGGTCCTACATAAATCTCCACTATAACAGTTGCACTCTGTGTCATCCTGTTTTCTAACAAACCGTTTGTGTTGACTCAGTCACTCAAAAATAAACATTTACCTTCAAGACAGAGACGATAGGAAATGCTTAACAGCATTTGTGGACTGAAAATAAACCATTCATGCAATTACAGTAGATATTTTTCCTCCTAATGTAAGAGTGCCCCATAGTGAAAAAGACATTGTCTCAATCATATATGCATACAATATAATACTATTGGGTAGTTTCCCAGACAGATTCTCCATTGAGCATGCTTTTTAGTCCCAGACTAGGCTTAATCTGTGTTTGGGAAACCGCCCCTACAGTGGGGGAAAAAAGTATTTGATCCCCTCCTGATTTTGTACGTTTGCCCACTTACAAAGAAATGATCAGTTTATGATTTTAATAATAGGTTTATTTGAACAGTGAGAGACAGAATAACAACAAAAAAATCCAGAAAAACACATGTAAAAAATGTTATAAAATGATTTGCATTTTAATGAGGGAAAGAAGTATTTGACCCCTCTGCAAAACATGACTTAGTACTTGGTGGCAAAACCCGTGTTGGCAATCACAGAGGTCAGACGTTTCTTGTAGTTGGCCATCAGGTTTGCCCACATCTCAGGAGGGATTTTGTCCCACTCCTCTTTGCAGATCTTCTCCAAGTCATTAAGGTTTCGAGGCTGCCGATTGGCAACTCGAACCTTCAGCTCCCTCCACAGATTTTCTATGGGATTATGGTCTGGAGACTGGCTAGGCCACTCCAGGACCTTAATGTGCTTCTTCTTGAGCCACTCCTTTGTTGCCTTGGCCGTGTGTTTTGGGTCATTGTCATGCTGGAATGACCCATTTTCAATGCCCTGGCTGAGGGAAGGAGGTTCTCACCCAAGATTTGACGGTACATGGCCCCGTCCTTTGATGCGGTGAAGTTGTCCTGTCCCCTTAGCAGAAAAACACCCCCAAAGCGTAACGTTTCCACCTCCATGTTTGACGGTGGAGATGGTGTTCTTGGGGTCATAGGCAGCATTCCTCGTCCTCCAAACACGGTGAGTTTTGGTCATTTTGGTCTCATCTGACCACAACACTTTCACCAGTTGTCCTCTGAATCATTCAGATGTTTATTGGCAAACTTCAGACAGGCATGTATATGTATTCTTGAGCAGGGGGACCTTGCGGGCACTGCAGGATTTCAGTCCTTCACGGCGTAGTGTGTTACCAATTGTTTTCTTGGTGACTATGGTCCCAGCTGCCTTGAGATCATTGACAAGATCCTCCCGTGTAGTTCTGGGCTGATTCCTCACCGTTCTCATGATCATTGCAACTCCACGAGGTGAGATCTTGCATGGAGCCCCAGGCCGAGGGATATTGACAGTTCTTTTGTGTTTCTTCCAATTGCGAATAATCGCACCAAATGTTGTCACCTTCTCACCAAGCTGCTTGGCGATGGTCTTGTAACCCATTCCAGCCTTGCGTAGGTCTACAATCTTGTCCCTGACATCCTTGGAGAGCTCTTTGGTCTTGGCCATGGTGGCGAGTTTGGAATCTGATTGATTGCTTCTGTGGACAGGTGTCTTTTTTACAGGTAACAAGCTGCGGTTAGGAGCAGTCACTTTAAGAGTGTGCTCCTAATCTCAGCTCGTTACCTGTATAAAAGACACCTGGGAGCCAGAAATTTTTCTGATTGAGAGGGGGTCAAATACTTATTTCCCTCATTAAAATGCAAATCAATTTATAAAATTTCTGACGTGCGTTTTTTTGGATACTTTTGTTGTTATTCTGTCTCACTGTTCAAATAAACCTACCATTAAAATTATAGACTCATCCTTTCTTTGTCAGTGGGCAAACGTACAAAATCAGCAGGGGATCAAATACTTTTTTCCCCCACTGTATATGTTATACAGGATGTAAATCTCAGTAGACTTCAATCAGTAGCATCTCGTGGCTCTGGGATTGGTTAGTAGCATCTCTTGCAACTCTTTGATTGGCCGAGCTGTGAGTGGTGGAGTGCAGACAGGCAGACAGGTAGGCAGAGCGTGGCCCCGTGCGCAAGCAGTGACTGTGACACGCAGTGACACGCCTAACCCCCCTGCCCTCGTTTGGCATACCTCTCCAAACTGGCCGCACGCTTCTCGACCACGAAGGGTCCCGACGGCTGCCTGGACCTAGAGCCTGTCAGTCTGGAAGGAGAAACAGTCATCCATTTCTGTGTCTACTGTAGTGTACACCAGCCATAGACATATAGTCTATTTCTAGACATACAGTAACTATGTTGTTATTCTATTTCTATTTAAACATTACCCAGACACCACACTGGTTTAGCTTTATCTTTAGTCTGGTTTACGGTTCAGATGGTGATGTTTAACTTTAAACGTCTCACCTGTTGTCTCACAGCCTTTTAAACAATGTATTAGAGAGGATTATACAGGTAAACAATAAACACAACACATAACAAAATAGACAATGTAGAGATGTAAAAATAATGCAGGAAATGCTCCTACGAACCCATAACCAATCCCCCCCCCCCGATCAAGTACACTCCCTTAGACCACTCCATGTTGTCACCTATGCTCCTACTCACAGTAAGTACACTCCTGTGTGTGTGTGTGTGTGTGTGTGCGTGTTTGCGTGCGTGCGTGCGTGCGTGTGTGTTTCTGTCTCACATATTGTAACATCCGTACTCTGTAAATCCACCCTGCAACAGATCTGAACAACCATTTTATTTCCCCTGTTATTCACTCACTGAAGTGTATTGTTGCGGGGGTTTATCCTTCTTGTATGAAGTTCTCTGTGCTGTGTTTGACCTGTCCTTGTCTCTGTTGCGTCCCAAATGGCACCCTAATCATTATAAAGTGCATTACTTTTGACCAGGGCCCATAGCGCTCAGGTCAAAATGAGTGCACTATATGGGAATAGGATGCCATTTGGGATGCAACTTCATCTATTTTTCTCTGACATTTAAGTCCATTCTTGCAGTATTTTTCTGTCATTCTCCTGAGCCTTTAGATTGTGTTTACACAATGTTTTCTCCAGTTATCAGAATGAAAAAGGGAAGAGACTGGTGTCTGCACAGACAGTTGTTATATTTTACACTCAGTAGTCTGTAGAGCAGGTAATACATGCAGAGATACATAGTACTACTCTTAGAAATAAGGGTATGGTATTATTCCCTAGATGTACACATAATGATCTCACATGGTACTGTTCGCTACCTTTTAGGGTACATGTGTAGATAAAGAGTATAATGGTACATTTCTGTACCCCATATTTTGAATATTAAGGTACAATCATCACACTCTCGTTCTCAAAAATAGGGGTAAAACGTGAAGGTACATTTCTGTTTCCCATATTTTGTGTACCCTCAATACCCACCATAAGGTACAATGATGAATTTTTGCCACCTAAAAGGAACTATTGGCTTTGTCACTGGTGTGGTACCTTAAAAAGACAACATTTGTACCATCACTATTATTATCATCATATTGCCCAGCATGCTCTACCGCAGGTAGATTGTTTAAAAACATTTTTTGAATATCTGTGTTTTTGCATGTACATTTATTGATTAATCATATGCTACACAATGATAACATACATTTAACTAATCAAATGAGTTAGTTAGATTTTTTGCACCCATTACTGAAATGTTTGTTCTAGTTTAAATGGCTTAGGTAGTCTTCTCACAATGTTCCTAACACTTACAGTCATTATAAATGCAGGTTGCGGGTTAATACAATTATAACTTTTGGATATCTTAACTCTGGCTGGATTCCAATAGGAAGTACAAATCACTTTGCAAGCCAGCGTAATGTTACTTGGGTTGCAAAATTCTTGTAACTGTCCCAGGTTTTCCAGAAATCTCGATTGAAAGATTCCTGGAAATTGGAGGAAATATGCAGGACATGCTTTAACCAGGTTTTTTGAAAATCTGGGAATTTTGGGAATATTACTGGAATTTTTCAAGCCTACTTGCAGGCCTGATATGGCCTGTAAACCATGAGTTTCAGGCCACTGTATTAGGGTAAAGCTAGGCCTAAAAATAAGGCCTTATACTATATGTGTGGTCATAAAGAGTTTAATTTTAATGATAATATATGTCTAGTAAGTCACTTGGTCAAGGCCAAAGAACTGAACATGAATGAATTCAACAACCATGTCTCTGTCACTAACACACTATCACAATTCACTCAAAAAGGCAAGGCACACCGGAAAATTATGTTGGAGGTGTGGCTTAGTGGGGGCGTGGCTTTCATTTGTATTTTTGCCCATCCGTGAATGGAAGTGTTGTACAAGTTTAACTGTTCATTTGTGCTATATTCAGTACATGGAATGAATGGCTTTGTCACTGTGGTGGTACTATATATAAAGGAAAAAGCCTGGTTTTGTACCTGTGGAGAATGGTACTATCTGAGTTATGAACTGTCTCACCCTAGTGACAAGCGGCTGTAACCCTTTAGGAACAAATATAAACCTTTATTTCTGAGAGTGTACTAAAAAAAATCACTAGATCAAAACAATTCAGACCTAGAAGCCATCAAAAGAAGTCGTAACTTACAATGAGATAAAAGTTAAAGGTTTGTTAGTTTGACAGCTGTATTTGCCTTTATCTTCATGCATATTGAGAGTGATACTGTCATAATGTCATTGTGTTATACTGTCAAGAGTCTATAGTATCTCTCATTGTGTGAAACTGTCATCTGTAACTCACCCTTCATAGAGATTGCAGGTGTCCACACAGATGCGTCCCCTACTAAAGTAGCGACAGGACAGGCACTGGTCTGGTCCCGGCCCCCAGCAGCCAGCGTCCGAACACAGAGGGTCACACACCATCTGCTCAGTAGCTGAGAAACACAAGAATACAGGTTAGGGTTAGGGGTCAGACAGAAGGTCAAACACCATCCACAGTAGCATGACAGGGTTAGGTACTGGACACTGATAGTATTTATAAATGCTTGACTTTATCTGAAATGATATTGTTGGAGCCATTGGCTACCAAAAGTGGTGAAATTACTTCAGCTCTAAAGAAGGCTAGAAGGCCTTTTTTTACATGTTAGTAATTTACCAGACGCTCTTATTCAGAGCGACTTACAGGAGCAAATAGGGTTAAGTGCCTTACTCAAGGGCACATTTACAGACTTCTCACTTAGTTGGCTTGGGC
The DNA here is from genome assembly GCF_901001165.1 of Salmo trutta. Taxonomy (NCBI): domain Eukaryota; kingdom Metazoa; phylum Chordata; class Actinopteri; order Salmoniformes; family Salmonidae; genus Salmo; species Salmo trutta. Next base: position 18,734,221 of record NC_042976.1, on the reverse strand, counting down.
ATTCAAACCAGTAATCTTTCCATTACTGGCCCAACGCTCTTAACCGCTAGGCTACCTGCCGCCCTCATATCTCAATAACCCAGCACCAATAACCCAGCACCAATAACCCAGCACCAATAACCCAACCTTGCTTTAAAGCTTGCAACCCAGCAGTTGGCTGAACCAATCAATAGAGTGTGTGTTCATATAAGGCCAGTCAGTAAAACAGTGGTTTCAACTCTCTGTCCTCCTCTCTATCCATCTGAGGGAGAGTGGATCCATGGTCAAATGCTCATTGTCTAGACTGGACTGTCTGTCATCTGGAACAGGTAATGGCAGCCAGACCCACCATGGAGATCTATATCAAAGCCCTTTGTTAGAAGTGCATAGTGAATTTAGAGCATGTATCTAACAAAGCAGAGCTACTGTAGAGAGGGAGAAACATGCCCAACACACGTCTGTGAGAGGAGACACACTGTGGAGCTGAATGTGGACCCAGCTGTAGCTGTGTTCTTCCATTATAATAGTGCTGACCAAACAGTGACGGGGTACTAAAGTAGCTTGAATAACACCTGGATGTACAAGCTAACACTGATGACGAACGATAAGACAAGGGGAAACAAAAGGGGGGAAATGAAAGACAGAAAGTGGAAAATTTGCCCTTAACTCTATCATCTATTTTCAGCATCAGCAAATGCTGGCAAATACAATGATGAAGGAAACAAGAGAGAGAGGGCTTTAAGTCCAACCGTCCCTCTGTGCAGGAAATAGGATCTCTGTACTCAACTCATATGAGAGGACGGATGCCATACCACTGCAGCATGAGTAGCCTACTCTCTGTGCATAATAATACCAGGAGTGAGGTCCCTCTTCAGCTCCATTTATATATGGTTGGTGCTATTATGACAGACAGTTCAAATGGAGGACCTGGCCAGCCCACACTCCAGATTAGTTTCTAGGTTCTAAGATTGTTACCCAACATTGTACACAACATTGTGAGAACATTGAGGGTCTGCGGGGCTACTATCTCATGCAACGGTTGTGTCTCAAATGGCACCCTATTCCCAATACAGTGCACTACTTTTGACCAGGGACCTATGCACAATGGTCAAAAGTAGTGCACTACATAGCGAATATGGTACCATTTGGGATGTAGCCAAAATGTCAGAAGTGATTTCCATTCCCCTTGCGGTCGAATGTGGTGTCTGGCAGGTCTACAGCAACAGAGAGCAACAGGCTGTCTGGCCTGGCCTAGTTCAGCACTGCACCCCTCTGCTCTGCCCTGCCACTGGCACTGTACTGGCTTCCCCTCCCACCGGAGAAGCATAAAGAGACTGCATGTATTTGTTGGGCAGCAGAGACAGAGCCCGCAGAGCTACAGTCACAATCATTCAACCCTGACTTTGAGGTTCAGGCCAAATGTAAGTCAGGGGGCATTCTGTGTTTTGGTGTCATGTCCAGAATGCTTAAGAAATGTGAAAATGAAATGCGCATGTGCGCGCGAGAGAGGATGGCTTTAGGGGAGAGAGAGAGAGATAAAAAAAATAGAGGGCATGAAAGCATTGCGATTCGTGTGAAACATAAGCATCTCTGTTCCAGTGCTTCACTTTGTGCTTCAAAGACGTAGGCAACCAGAGAGAGAGAGAGAGAGAGAGAGAGAGAGAGAGAGAGAGAGAAAGAGAGAGACAGAGAGAGAGAGAGAGAGACAGAGAGAGAGACAGAGAGAGAGACAGAGAGAGACACAGAGAGAGAGACAGAGAGAGACACAGAGAGAGAGAGACACATAGAGACACAGAGAGTTGAAACGATATAGTACACAATGGGATCAAAAAGATGCTGACATCAAAGTTTCTGACTCCCATTGAAAACACACAGTTTGGACTCTATTTGCGTCAAACGCTGAGCCAGGTCCGTCTTCAGGGAAACGCGGAGACGCCGGAGGGGACTGTCAAACAAGCCAAGTAACCAGAGCCGAGAGAGGGCTTCCAACAATGGGCCGACGTTAACGGAAGACAATACCCATCATGCATCACAACATCCTACTTCTGAATGAAAAATAAGGAGAAAAGGAGGGAAAGGAAGAAGAAAGAACCACAGGTCCATTCATACCCGTTTTTCAGGGATAAAGACAAGATGAGGTCTAAACATGTGGATGTAAAGATGCATCCCAAATGGCGCTCTATTCCCTACATAGAAAATGCTCTACTTAGAATAGTGTACTGTATTACTATAGTGTACATCTTAAAGTAGTGCATTATGTATGGATTAGGGCCGTAAGCTAAGTAGTAATTCAAGTGAGTGTGCATGGTGAACACTTCACGAAGCTACCGTTTCTATTTTCTTCTCTATATCAAAGAAGGTTGACTACACAGCCTGCATAGAAACCCTAATGAGTAGGGAGGTAACAGCTGGGGGGTAGAGCCTGTCTTTCCACCTTGTGCTATGGCTAGGGTAACACACACACACACACAAGCACGCACAAACACACAAATTCACAGGAACACGCCTGCACGCGCGCACGCACACACACACACACAGTGAAGGAGAACTGTCTGACTCATAGACACAGTCCAACTTCTCAAAGTCAGCCAGCTAAGAGTGTGTGACACCTGAAGACTGTTGAGGAGGGAAGAGAAGAAAGGGAGAAGAGGGGAAGAGGAGAGAGGAGGAAGAGGAGAAGTGGGGAAGAGGAGAAGAGGTGAAGAAGAGAATAGAGGAAGATGAGAAGAGGAGTGAGGAGAAGAGGGGAAGAGGAGAAGAGGAGTGAGGAGTGAGGAGAAGAGGAGTGAGGAGTGAGAAGAGGAGTGAGGAGTGAGGAGAAGAGGAGTGAGGAGAAGAGGAGAAGAGGAGTGAGGAGAAGAGGAGAGAGGAGAAGAGGAGTGAGGAGAAGAGGAGAGAGGAGAAGAGGAGAAGAGGAGTGAGGAGAAGAGGAGAAGAGGAGTGAGGAGAAGAGGAGAGAGGAGAAGAGGAGTGAGGAGTGAGGAGAAGAGTAGAAGAGGGGAAGAGGAGTGAGGAGAAGAGTAGAAGAGGAGAAGAGGAGAAGAGGAGAAGAGGGGAAGATGAGTGAGGAGAAGAGTAGAAGAGGAGAAGAGGAGAAGAGGAGAAGAGGAGAAGAGGGGAAGATGAGTGAGGAGAAGAGAGGTGAGGAGAAGAGAGATACCTGTATTCAACTGAAATGTGTCTTCCGCATTTAACCCAGCTCGGGGATTCGGTCCAGCAACCGTCCGGTTACTGGCCCAATGCTCTAACCACTACCTGTAACTGATTTACATTAATACATGAATGCCTAAGACTGAGATATTAGTAGGAGAGGAACCAGTGGTAACTGATTATTATAATACATGAATGCCTAAGACTGAGATATTAGTAGGAGAGGAACCAGTGGTAACTGATTATTATAATACATAAATGCCTAAGACTGAGATATTAGTAGGAGAGGAACCAGTGGTAACTGATTATTATAATACATGAATGCCTAAGACTGAGATATTAGTAGGAGAGGAACCAGTGGTAACTGATTATTATAATACATGAATGCCTAAGACTGAGATATTAGTAGGAGAGGAACCAGTGGTAACTGATTATTATAATACATGAATGCCTAAGACTGAGATATTAGTAGGAGAGGAACCAGTGGTAACTGATTATTATAATACATGAATGCCTAAGACTGAGATATTAGTAGGAGAGGAACCAGTGGTAACTGATTATTATAATACATGAATGCCTAAGACTGAGATATTAGTAGGAGAGGAACCAGTGGTAACTGATTATTATAATACATGAATGCCTAAGACTGAGATATTAGTAGGAGAGGAACCAGTGGTAACTGATTATTATAATACATAAATGCCTAAGACTGAGATATTAGTAGGAGAGGAACCAGTGGTAACTGATTATTATAATACATAAATGCCTAAGACTGAGATATTAGTAGGAGAGGAACCAGTGGTAACTGATTATTATAATACATGAATGCCTAAGACTGAGATATTAGTAGGAGAGGAACCAGTGGTAACTGATTATTATAATACATAAATGCCTAAGACTGAGATATTAGTAGGAGAGGAACCAGTGGTAACTGATTATTATAATACATAAATGCCTAAGACTGAGATATTAGTAGGAGAGGAACCAGTGGTAACTGATTATTATAATACATAAATGCCTAAGACTGAGATATTAGTAGGAGAGGAACCAGTGGTAACTGATTATTATAATACATAAATGCCTAAGACTGAGATATTAGTAGGAGAGGAACCAGTGGTAACTGATTATTATAATACATAAATGCCTAAGACTGAGATATTAGTAGGAGAGGAACCAGTGGTAACTGAATTCTCTCATGAGTCCAATTGCACCGCACTCTATCATAATTGTAGCTCTTTACATTGTATTTAAGAAGATATGACTGTACAATGTTGACAAACAGTATCAGAAACGGTGTCCAGATCTAAGTTGGGTTAGGACTGAAATTAGTTGAGTGTGTGTGTATGATTGTGTATACACAGGCTTGTGTGCGTGCATTTGTGTGTGTGTACGTGCATGAGTGTGTACCTAAATGTGTGTGTGTGTGTGTGTGTGTGTGTGTGTAAGCGCCTGTGTGTGTGTGTGTGTGTGTGTGTGTGTGTGTGTGTGTGTGTGTGTGTGTGTGTGTGTGTGTGTGTGTGTGTGTGTGTGACACTCACTGCACTCTTTAGGGTCTCTGTTGTTGCGTATGAGGACCTTCTGGTTGTTGGCTCTGAACAGGCCGGTCCAGTTGACAGTGTTGTAGTAGCACAGCTGACTATTATTGGTGATGTACACGTTACCAGCACTGATCTCATTCAGGGACTGGAGCTGGAGGGATGAGATCCACTGCTGCTTCAACACTAGGAAAGAGATACCACTGGGAGAGGAGAGAGAGGATGGAAGGGGAGAAAGGGAAAATTAAGACAGGCAGGTAATAAGAAAAGAGATACACAGATGATGTTATTCCTGCATGGAGAGTGGAGAGTGTGTTAGGCTGTCAGCAAACCAACTGACACGGCTCTGTAAATCTTTACAAACCAAAACAGTGATCTTTGACAGCGTCTCCAATCCCTGTGATGCGTTCAGCATGCTCCTACAGATAGAGTACCATAGGCACTCTACCTCTCTCTCTCTTCTCTCTCTCTTTCTCTCTGAAAGGGTCTTTAAGTCCCAGAAAGAGCCTTGAAGAGAGGGAGTAGGGAGTGTACAGAGGCACTCAGACTAACAAGAATACAGCTCTCCACTTAGTGATAGGCCACGATGTGTGTGTGAGTGTGTATGTGTGTGTGTGTGTTTACTTGAAATTGTTAACATGTCACTATCACACCCACTCTCTCTGCTTGATAACATGTGCTGCTATGTCTACTGGAAGCTCTAATAGCGTATAATGACGTTAACGGCAGTAATATCTTGAAAAGAAGCTGCTAGCTAGTTAGTTAATGTCACCAAAGCAAATCATCACCTTTCCTAATGGTTTTCAACCCACTGGGAATCTGCAGTGATTGACTTGCAGTCTCTCCACTGCTGTAAACGTTATTAAAGTGACTGCTGTACTCTGGAACACTAGTCACTTTAATAATGTTTACATACGGCTTTACTCATTTCATATGTATATACTGTATTCCATTCTACTGTATTTTATTCAATGCCACTCCGACGTTGCTCGTCCTAATATTTAGTTCTTAATTCCATTATTTTACTTTAGATTTGTGTGTATTGTTGTGAATTGTTAGATATTAATGCACTGTTGGAACTAGGAGCACAAGCATTTTGCTACACCCGCAATGACATCTGATAAATATGTGTATGTGACCAATACAATTTAATTTGATTATAGTGTAGTGTTCCCATAGGGTGTCTATGTGTCTGTGTGTGTGTGCGTGTGTGTGTGTGCATGTGTATCTGCGTACATGTGTCATTGACGTTCTGAGCTTAGGGTCTGCCTGCATGTATGGCAATTCATAATGGCTGTCATAGTGCTAACAGATCAGGGTAATGAGAGTGTACAGCCGTGGGAGCCAGATCTATGTGTGTGTGTGTGTGTGTGCAGGCGTGGGAGTCATGGGGAAGCTCTGGCATGTTACATGATCAATTGTGACGACATTCCGTCTATCACATTAGCTGACTATATATACCCAGTTGGCTAGCTATGGGGTTGTTCTGATGGGATCTCAAAGGAACAACAACATTACAGCCATTCTTATATGCCAGACTGACTGTACACAACCTAATGGTAAATCACTAGCTCCTGTTAAAATAGTGCAACATTCTTAACACACCTCAAAGTATGGTACAATAATGATGTACTGTAGAGTACGTGTGAGAGGTGTTCCCCAGGGCTCCGTGCTCCAGACCTACCTGTTCAGTGCTCTCCATCCTATGGTTGCCAGATCCTCAGGTCTGTACTGTAGTAATGTACTATACTAATATACTGTATTAATGTACTGTATTAATGTACTGTACTAATATACTGTAGTAATGTGTATAGTAATGTACTATAGGTTCTTACCTGTAGAGAGCTCTGCCTCCTATGGTTGCCAGATTGGAGAAGACACTCAGGTCTGTCATGTTCTCTGGCCACGACTGGATGTTCAGGAAACCTACAGGCACAGAACCAATCACATCACAGCCAATCAAATTACATCATATATCTGTGATGTATTACCAGATCCACATAAATTCCTAACTCACATTAGTTAAACATGTCAAATATATGACCATGAAGATATATACTGTACATATGTTTGCATTTCCTGTATCTGCCTCTGGGCGTTAAATCATTTAGCAGGTTGAATGAATTGCTGAGCTGATGACCATGGATCATTTAGAACATTTAAGGGATTCAATAAATTAAATATTTAGAGATGAGGGGTGAAATCTCATTCCAGCCAGTAGAGGACAAACAGAATGGACAGATGAAGAGAGGAGGAGAGAAGAGAAAAGGAGAGGAGATGTGAGAAGAGGCGATAGAGGACAGGAAACAGGCTAGGAAGATATGAGGACCAAGGACAACACAAAATACCCAAATTACTTTAACATTGAAAACTCCAGACGGTAGCATATTCCCAGGGATACATTTCATAATAGTTCCATAACTGATATTTTGATTGGCTTTAAACAGATTCATTACATTGGTAAGGGATATGAGAGGATCTAATGAAAGGTATGAGGCTCATATCAGCATGTGTTCATATCCCTGATTAATGCATCTCCCATTCTGATTATGTGAGATGAGTTACTAAAAGAACCTTGTTTATAACTTGTTTACAAGAGACAGATAACCTTCAAGTCTGCCTTCATCATTCTACCGGCATCAGTCCTGTTTCTCTCCTGGGTGAGCTACTGGCTGCTTCTGAAATGGTACCCTGTTTACTATAAAGCACACTACTTTTGACCAGGGACCATTGGGCTTTGGTCAAAAGAAATGCACTATCTAGGGAATAAGGTGTCATTTCGGACGCAGACAATGGGCCTATCTAGCTCAGTGCCAGATGTGACTAAAGTAATCTATAATTACTATACATCAGACTAACCGATTATAAGTTGAACCTTAATCAAATTTATATGAATGAAATGCATCACAACCTGCTTTCTATGCCATTAGCATTCTTGAATGCAACCTCCAATATAAAATGGCAACGATTAACTCCTATCTGAGTCGTTAGAGCTAGTGTCTGATGACAGTAATTGCCTTAATGACAAAATTGCAGGAAGCAATGGCAAGCCTCTCTCTCACCTCTCTCTTTCACTCACTCATTAATTCTCTCTCTCTCTGTCTCTCTCTTTCTTTATTTATTTCTTTCTTTCTATCTTTCTCTCTCCCTCTCTCTATCTGATGGTCTTTCCTCAAGAGGCATATGTTTGTTTTTCTTAGAGAGGAGAGGTGGGAGATGGGGAGATGAGAGGTGGGAAGGAGAGCTAGGGAAAAGAGGTGGAGAGTAGGAGAGATAGGAGAGGTGAAAAGGTGGGCAGGGCACTTCATCACTTCATCTTGCTAATGGTGCTAACAAGTACCTGCCTGCCTTCCTGGGCTAATAGCTTTACACAAACAGCAGCAATAGGGAAGGGAAAGAGGATATCTAGTCAGTTGCACAATGGAATGCACTCAACCGAAATGTGTCTTCCGCATTTAACCCAATCCGAGAGGTGCGGGGGGGTGCTTTAATCAACGTCCACATCATCAGTGCCCAGGGAGCAGGTGTTGTTGGGGGTTTACTGCCTTGCTCAAGGGCAGAACGGCAGATTTTTCCACCTTGCCAGCTCGGGGATTCAAACCAGTGACCTTTGGTTACTGGCTCAACGCTCTTAACCACTAGCCATTTGTCAACAGGTAAAACACTCAGCATATCTATTTAAAGGTGCTATACTGTACAGGAAGTTCTGGTCTAGCTGTGGGTGTTCTCCATATTCTATATTCTACTGTATATCTCCTTTCCCTCCCTCTTCTCTCTCCCTCCCTCCCTCTTTCTCTTACTCTTCTCTCTCTTTATATCTATTTTCCTCTCTCTCTCTCTCTCTCTAACCCCCTGTGGGCAGTAAACAACTGCTGAGAGGATGGAGTCAGTAGCCAAGCATGCTAGAGCTTCTAGAGTAGAGTAGAGTGGGGGTTTAGGTTCACTGAGTGCCACATTACTGGTGCATCCATGCGAAAGACAAATTACCCAGTATTGCCTTACAGAGAGGAGGGCCACAGGCACCAGATCAAGGGTTAAGAGTTTTAAAGCACCAATGATTACAGTCAAAGCCATGCACTGGGAACCTCACTTATGCTAAATTGCTTCAGTGGATGGCCCACCGACCGTACTGTTTGGATAAGCCTGCACTGACCTCGTGGAAGGAGATAAAAACAAGGGGCTATGTTTTAGAAGAACACTTGGCAGGAGAAGAGATGTAGGGTGAGATGGTAGCCTCCTACACTGACTGTCATCTGAGAGCTATACAATTCAGAGATGGTAACTCCTAGGTTGAAGCAGAAGGGATGACGGTGCGTGTGTGTGTGTGTGTGTGTGTGTGTGTGTGTGTGTGTGCACGCGTGTGTGTGCATCAATGCCTGTATGTATGTGTGTGTATGTATAAGTGTGTGTGTGTGCATCAATGCCTGTATGTGTCTGTGTTTGTGTGTGACGGAGGATGATAAGGGGTGCCATGCATGCCTGGCCATGGTTCTACAGGGTTCTGTCCCAAATGGCAGCCTATTCCCTATTTAGTAGTGCACTCTACAGAGAATGGGGTGCCATTTGGGAGGCACATATTGGCTGTACCAGCTCACGTCCTGTCACAGGAATGAAGGGATGAGGGGGAGCAGCCGTAGGGGAGGAAAGGAGGGGAGGAGAAAGGGGAAAGGGGGATTCACTCTACATTAATTCATGCTCACACACCCACGCACTCATGCACGCACACACACTACGGACCCCCCTTCATGCTCCGTGTGAAACTATAGAGCTGTGAAACTGGGAGTTCTAGATCCCCATGGGAGAAGAGATAGAGAGAACCTCATCTCATCCCAATTCATCATACTCTTTCAGCTTGTCTTTGGTGTATGGTGTCTCGTGGGAAATAGCAAACACACACAAGGCCCCTTTATACTGAGTCAAATTGTAAGAGAGGAGACACCATGCACATTTGATGAGGGCAAAACAAACTAAAACAGAATAATTTAAAGATGTATGGATAGGGGGATTTCTACAGTAGACCTGCATGTCTTTCTCTAAAACATTACACCATACATTATATATATATATATACACAGAGCATACCAAACATTAAGAACACCTTCCTAAAATTGAGTTGCACTTCCCCTTTTGCCCTCAGAACAGCCTCAATTTGTCAGGGCATGGACTACACGAGATTGATAGTGTTCCCCAGGGATGCTGGCCCATGTTGACTCCAATGCTTCCCACAGTCGTGTCAAACTGGCTGGATGCCCTTTGGGGGGTGCCCTTTGGGTGGTGGACCACCCAGCAGCATTGCAGTTCTTGACACAAACTGGTGCGCCTGGCACCTACTACCATACCCCGTTCAAAGGCACTTAAATATTTTGTCTTGCCCATTCACCCTCTGAATGGCACACATACACAATCCCATGTCTCGATTGTCTAAAGACTTAAAAATCCTTCTTTAACCTGTATCCTCCCCTTCATCTACAGTGATTGAAGTGGATTTTAACAAGTGACATCAATAAGGGATCATAGCTTTCACCTGGATTCACCTGGTCAGTTAATGTATATTTTTCCAAGGAAAATTAGAAAAGACTGAATGACATGGTATCAGAAATGTATATTTACTTTAATTGGATCTCTGTTCTTAACTGACTTAAGAAGATGCATTGTGGAAATGGACAGGGTTTAGCCATAATTATGACTTTTTGACTGTTAATTAAATACAATTATAATGTCTCTCACCTGTGATCTCCCTAACAGTCCGGAACACATTCAGCTTCTCTGGATCCAAAGCTTTAATGTTGTGGTACACATCCCTGTAAGGGAGAGAGGGAGAGAGGGAGAGGAAAGAGCGAGAGAGATGGAAGAGAGAGAGAGAGACAGAGAGAGGGGTGAGAGAGAGATGAGCGAGAGAGAGAAAGAGAGCGAGAGAGAGGGGGAGGGAGAGAAAAGAGAGAGAGAGGGGAGAGAGAGGGAGAGAGAGAGAGAGAGAGAGAGAGAGAGAGAGAGAGAGAGAGAGAGAGAGAGAGAGAGAGAGAGAGAGAAAGGAAACAGAGAGAATAAGTGAGGGAGATACAAAGTGAAAGAGACAAATAATTAGGAATAGAAACACAAAGCGGTCAAGTCACCCACATAACCACTGTTTCTCTCATATTACAGGGAGGTGAGCTGTCTAGAGCAGGGTTATTCAACTGGGGGTCCACGTCCTCTGGAGGTACTGCAGGGGGTCCGCGACAACAGAATAAACACATTTTGAATTACGTATCTAAGTACAATAGTTAGGAAACTACACTCATTGGAGCCAATGACACTCACTGGAGTATCTGACATAGGCTTTGAAAAAGCACCAGCGAATAGGCTACCAGTGTGGCAAGTGCCACTGGCTACTGATAAACTTTCTTTACTTGGACATAAATTTCAGCCAAACTTCATGGCTAACCTTTGTTTAAAAAGCTAAACAGCAGCTCTTAGCAAAAATGTGTTTGGAGTGAACTTTCTAGGTAATCCACCCATGCGTCAATCTGAGTAACATAATAAAAAATACCCCATAAAAATCAGTCAGTTTAAGCTAGAGATATCAGGGTTTTTTTGCATGGGCTGCGTCTCAATCCACCATGTCCGCCAATATCGGTCTTCAACCTCTGCAGTGGAAGGTGTTTGTCAGACCACGAAAACGTCTGTAGCGTCCGAACGGTTTGGCCTACACACTATTATGACCACTCTATGGAAAGGGTAGACTTTCACAAACACGATGGTTATATCCGCTTACATTCACGACTTGTCTGAAGTCGATAACGCTGATGTGCCAACCTCTTTCAGTAGCGTCCGAACAGTTAGAGCTACAAACCAAGTGTAACCAAGCTACCTCCAAACGATTGGTATGGAGGTAGCTTTGTGCCAACAAAAATAAAGGGTTAAATATATGTCCAAAAATATATATATTTCCTGAGCTTGCCATTTATGAATGTATTATTCAATGCGTTTCTATGGGCTATAGTAGTGTAATGACGTAGCTCTTTCTGGGTGTAGATCATGGCTTCCCCCTCTCTCACTCTCTCCTATACCCAGGTTCTGTTATCTCAGGTCGTACATTCCTGGCAGAGACTCTCTTCCCCTTTTCATGAAGAGAGAAAGACCACAGAGTGAACAAAGAATTTCACATGGCCCTCTTCTACTGTTACGAATAAAAACCCCCCCTAAGAAAATCCTCTTCAGACTAAGCTAACCTACAGCGTGAGCTGTGATTGCGAATAGTTAAGACCACAAAAACCTCATTGTATACTAAAGTTGCAATGGTTGTTGAATTCCTAACCATACCACGTGGAGCATTGGCTACACGGCTGGAAATGGTTAAACTCTGAGACTATCGATCCCTACAGAATAAGAGCAAATCTTAGATACTAATTACTAGTCTGCGGCTAGAAATGATGTAAACCTGGGATGCGAATACCGACAACCGCCAAAACATCTATTCTAAGAACAATGGATGCCTGACGTATCCATTACAACAGACACTATCAGGAGCCGCCACCATGAGTAACCAGAGACTCTCTGATGAACTGACCAACGATTCCAACAGAGAAGACAACAACTACATAATGGCATAAATATAGTGATAGCAATTATTCCAGAATGAGCGAGCAAAGGTTTAGCCTTTCAATGAATATAATTATCCACTGTGTGTAGTGATCCATTTTGTCTATCGCGCTCTCTCAGTCCACAACCCGTTCCCTTTGTCCACCAAGCCGTCATATCGGTTTAGCCCACTAGGGGATCTTCCCTATCATTGTTAGTAATATATCTACTGTTTGTTTGTTTATCTATTTCCGTGATTATTTAGTTAGTTAGAAAATACATTATTAAGCCAATTGGTGTATGGATGATTTATAGTAAAGGCTGGGTTCATGTACATAACCAACAATTTACGATGTTCAGATGAGATTGCCGTGAGGTAAAGAATAATTCATTAGATAGACTAATTGATCAGATATTAAAATATCTGAAAGGTTATATTAGGAATATTATAACTTTGTAATCTGAAGATTTTCCGTGGTGCCCCCCCCCCCCCCAGCTTAGATTTTTAGGGGTTCTAATAGGCTATGGTTAGATGATAGGCTTTCTTTTAAAAAACATGTTACTGAATTGGGAAAAATGCTCAAATTCAAGATAGGGTTCCTTTACAGAAACAGGGCTTGTCTGTCCTCCATGAACAGAAAACAAATTGTGCAGGCTACTTTTATGTCCGTTTTAGATTATGGTGATATTATCTATATGCATGCATCGGCAAACACATTAAAACCACTGGATGCTATTTACCATTGTGCACTCAGGTTTATCACGGGTGATAGTTACAAAACTCATCACTGTATCCTATATCAACATGTGGGTTGGGCCTCTCTATCTGTGAGGCGAGAGCAACATGCTCTCTTGTTTATTTATAAAGCACTTCTTTTAAAACTACCTCCATATATATCATCATTAATTTCCACTAGATATACTAATTTTAAAACCAGATCACAGATGTGGATTACATTAGAGACTCCTGCGGTCTCCACAGAGTTGGGTAGGACTGCCTTCAGTTCCTTTGCACCTTATTTATGGAACAAACTGCAGATCCAACTTAAGTTAGACACTCTGGTGTCCCTTGCCCATTTCAAAAATGTTATGGAGGATCAATATGATGTTGTCTGTGATTGTTTCTGTTGAATTGTGTCTTTGTTTTGTATGTTTGAAATGTTCTTGTCTGTATGCCTAAAACTGTACATGTCAACATGTTTACACAGGGCACAGCCGTAAAAGAGATCCAGGTCTCAGTCTGTTTTCCCTGTTAAAATAAAGATAAAAAAATAAAAAAATAAATGTCAGAGTTTACACTTCCTCTTCCAATTATAATGTGGATAGGTTAAAATAACAAAAGGTCAGTTCCATTTAAATTCAGTCAATTTGGCAAGTAAGCTTCCAGTTTATTTTACAAGGGCCATGGCTTTTGTGCCGAGACATGGAACACTGATCCTAGAGTGTGTTGTGTGGTTGGGAACAGAAGGCACCTGGTGTGTGTGTGTGTGTGTGTGTGTGTGTGTGTGTGTGTGTGTGTGTGTGTGTGTGTGTGTGTGTGTGTGTGTGTGTGTGTGTGTGTGTGTGTGTGTGTGTGTGTGTGTGTGTGTGCGTGCGTGCGTGTGTTCTGCTCTCACCCTTTAATGCCAGTGATGAGGAAGACCAGGTTTCCATTGATCTTGGTACAGTTGGTGAACTTGTCTATGTTGCTGGAGTCCACAGTCTGAGCAGACTGCAGACTGGCTGTGCCTATACCGTCACAGGCTAAAACAGATAAGAAGATGAAGAAGATTACTTGGTCAAATATTTCCCCAAAATTTTACGGAAATGAGTGTTCTGGCTTTATCCCAACCACTTTGAAATACACATGCATACACTCATATGGAACAGACAATCACAAGAAGATATACAGAGTTTGGAGAGGTTGGAGCAGTGGGTAAACCATAGTCAAGCACAACCACAACATAACCACAGCTCAACCCCAACTACATCCAATCAACCAGATGAATAAACTGGATGTGAATGACAGGACGATACGGTTCAGGACAGTGCAGGATTAGGATACCTTTAGGACAGATGTCAGTGCAGGATTAGGATACCTTTAGGACAGATGTCAGTGCAGGATTAGGATACCTTTAGGACAGATGTCAGTGCAGGATTAGGATACCTTTAGGACAGATGTCAGTGCAGGATTAGGATACCTTTAGGACAGATATCAGTGCAGGATTAGGATACCTTTAGGACAGATGTCAGTGCAGGATTAGGATACCTTTAGGACAAATGTCAGTGCAGGATTAGGATACCTTTAGGACAGATGTCAGTGCAGGATTAGGATACCTTTAGGACAGATGTCAGTGCAGGATTAGGATACCTTTAGGACAGATGTCAGTGCAGGATTAGGATACCTTTAGGACAGATATCAGTGCAGGATTAGGATACCTTTAGGACAGATGTCAGTGCAGGATTAGGATACCTTTAGGACAGATGTCAGTGCAGGATTAGGATACCTTTGGGACAGATGTCAGTGCACGATTAGGATACCTTTAGGACAGATGTCAGTGCAGAATTAGGATACCTTTAGGACAGATGTCAGTGCAGGATTAGGATACCTTTAAGACAGATGTCAGTGCAGGATTAGGATACCTTTAGGACAGATGTCAGTGCAGGATTAGGATACCTTTAGGACAGATGTCAGTGCAGGATTAGGATACCTTTAGGACAGATGTCAGTGCAGGATTAGGATACCTTTAGGACAGATGTCAGTGCAGGATTAGGATACCTTTAGGACAGATGTCAGTGCAGGATTAGGATACCTTTAGGACAGATGTCAGTGCAGGCGATGCACATCTTGATGCGGTTCTGCTCCACCTCCATCTTGTTGCTGGGACAAGCCCTCACACAGGAGCTGTGGTCCACCACAAAGTTATCTGGAACAGCAAACATAGAGTTAAAAATAGTATGTGTCAGAGCAATTCCAAGGTAGTACTGGGAAACATGTTATGGATGTAATCTGTGGAACAGGTTGCATGAGAACAGACTGCATGAGAACTGGTATTGATATGTGTGCCATGGAGGTTTAAAGGTCAACTGCCCCTTAGAACCAACTTCTCAAATTTTAAATGGCCTATGTGGAATCGATATGAGTCAAAAAAATTCATTCTAGTGTCAAAATTGACTACAAAGTGTTAATAGGATAATTTTGGTCATAAAGTCAGTCTTGTTCAAAACAGAGTTTGGTAAATGATCGCATCATGACATACTTGAGGGTTTGTTTTGGATTACAATTATGTCAACAAATCATCCTGTTTTGCCTATTAACACATGGTGGCACCGTGTTTTCTGGAAAAAGACTGGGGGAGTTTGCTTTACATGGCCCGGTGACCCGGGCGGGCGGAGACATCTCCTTAGGAGGACCAATGGAATGGTAAAAAATGTTGCCAGCTTGCTTTCAATAATGTTTAAACTCAAACCTACTGTCCTTGTTTGTTGTGATTGAATAGCAAAGACACACCCAAGAAACACCCACATTAAACCACACCCCCAAGACAACTCTCGTTTGCATTCAGTCATGACCGCTAGCATTTCTTAATGAGCATTGATGAAAAAAAGTTCAAATCAAATATCCTTTAATGTAAATAAAAGTCCTTATGAGACTTGAAGGCAATGAATAGCAGTGGAACGTGACTACTGCTGCTGTGCTCCTGAAGATGACTCCTGTGATTAAAGATGTTCCTTTTCCTCTTTATCTTGTTTTATTGTTTTATTGTTCTCTCCAGGTGAGAGCATATCTACTTTACTGCTTTGGCACTGCTGGTATAATATCTGATAGTCTGAACTGAGGAAGTAGTTTAGGGATAGAAATACACATCAAATGAGAGTTTAGGGGACCAATGATTGCTTTTCTCACAGCCTCAGGCATGGAGGTGGACACCGAAATTACAGGTACCTCTTCAGGGGTCCTTGTGGCAGTGCAGGAAATAAAAGAGCCTGGGTCATCACTAAACACCAAAAATAAGAAATCAGACTGAAATGAGGAGGGACTACGTGAACTTGTCCAATAATAAAATTATTGTTTTTGTTGTTGCAAAACATTTGCTACGGTGTGCCCTAATGAGTCTGATCCATGTGGTCCTTCATCAGTAGTGGGCTGCATTAGAGGCAGCACACCCCTCTCTCTCTCTTCCTGTTAGGAGCCAGAGCTCCTAGCAGAGTGCCAGGCACACGCCCCAGGAGAGGAGAGGAGAGGAGAGAAGAGAAGAGAAGAGGGAAAGGCAGTTTAAATCAGTGGAGGAAATGGCTGCTTTAAAGGAAGGGGAGGATGAAGGGGAGATGTGAAGAGGGGGCTAAGTAGAGATGATCAAGGAAGTTTCTCACTGCATTCCTCAGGGAAAAAAGTTCAGACTTTAAAAAAAGAGGTTTGAGAAATGAATCAATATCCTGAGGCCCTTGGTAATTCATGAGAATGACCAGCCTGCTCTGCTCCGCTAGTGATGATGAGTCAAGGCCTAGGCCAGAGGTAGGCAACTATGTTCAGCCACAGGACGGTTTTTGTCAGAGCAAACATAATTATAATAATTTGAACACAGCAAATTGCATTTAAAACCAAGATATGGTCACCATGCCAGTGTTCTCGCAAAATAAGATTGTCGCTACGCTATTGCCAGTTTTGCTGCGCCACTATATAAAGATTTCACAGCAAGTGAAACTGATATTTAGTAATGCTAGAGTAACTTAGATCACCGATGACATCGTTGTGAATTGTGTAACAGGGCGTTCGTAAATTCTAAGCTCAATCATGTTCCTCAATTAATTCAGCGCATTTCAGCAGTAGGCCTAGGCTATCTCGACACCCCAAGTAGGCTATAGCATCGTCGAAACATACAAACTTTTTAACGACAGTCAAGCAAAAGTAAAATGATCAAAGTTGCTAAACTTGCTAGATAATGTCCAACTCACGACAGAATATCTCCCATGTGGCAAAATAAAGTTGATGGTTATACAGATAACAGATAAGCTCATGAATAACAGGGACGAAAAGAGGAAATTGTTTAAAAAAATCAAGGTATCTTAACGGGGACCAACTGTGTTTAAAAATATATATTGTTTGTTGATGTCACATTCTCTACCAAAGCTCTCACATGGGCAGCAATACCTAACAGCGCAGAGATGCGGGGGAAAAGTTATAGCGGTATTTTGACATGCATAGGCGAGACGTGCTTTGAGAACGCAACCTATGGATTACAGAATAAAGATAGGGATTTTCAAGCAAGAGAGTCAGGATTGGGATGATAGGAAATTAGCCAAAAATCTATATAAGGCTATATAAAGCTGAAGTCGGAAGTTAACATACACCTTTCCCAAACAAATTTAAACTCAGTTTTTCACAATTCCTGATATTTAAACCTAGTAAAAATTCCCTGTATTATGTCAGTTAGGATCACCACTTTATTTTTAGAATGTGAAATCTTCCCACAATAAATTGGGTGAATTTTGGCCCATTCCTCCTGACAGAGCTGGTGTAACTGAGTCAGGTTTGTAGGCCTCCTTGCTCGCACACGTTTTTTCAGTTCTGCCCACAAATGTTCTATGGGATTGAGGTCAGGGCTTTGTAATGGCCACTCCAATACCTTGACTTAGTTGTCCTTAAGCCATTTTGCCACAATTTTGGAAGTATGCTTGTCCATTTGGAAGAGCCATTTGCGACCAAGCTTTAACTTCCTGACTGATGTCTTGAGATGTTGCTTCGATATATCCATAATTTTCCAACCTCATGAAGCCATCTATTTTGTGAAGTGCACCAGTCCCTCCTGCAGCAAAGCACCCCCACAACATGATGCTGCCACCCCCGTGCTTCATGATTGGGATGGTGTTCTTTGGCTTGCAAGCCTCCCCCTTTTTCCTCCAAATGTAACGATGGTCATTATGGTAAAACAGTTCTATTTTTGTTTCATCAGACCAGAGGACATTTCTCCAAAAAGTACGATCTTTGTCTCCATGTACAGTTGCAAACCGCGGTCTGGCTTTTTTATGGCGGTTTTGGAGCAGTGACTCATTCCTTGCTGAGCGGCATTTCAGGTTATGTCGATATAGGACTCGTTTTACCGAGGATATATATACTTTTTTTTCTGTTTCCTCCAGCATCTTCACAAGGTCCTTTGCTGTTGTTCTGGGATTGATTTGCACTTTTCGCACCAAATTACCTTCAGCTCTAGGAGACAGAACGCCTCTCCTTCCTGAGCGGTATGACGGCTGCGTGGTCCCATGGTGTTTAATCTTGCGTACTATTGTTTGTACAGATGAACGTAATACGTTCAGGCGTTTGGAAATTGCTCCCAAGGATGAACCAGGCTTGTGGAAGTCTACCATTTTTTTTCTGAGGTCTTGGCTGATTTCTTTTGATTTTCCCATGATGTCAAGCAAAGAGGCACAGATTTTGAAGGTAGGCCTTGAAATACATCCACAGATACACCTCCAATTGACTTTTTTTATTTTATTTTTTATTTCACCTTTATTTGGCCAGTTAGGCCAGTTGAGAACAAGTTCTCATTTACAACTGCGACCTGGCAAAGATAAAGCAAAGCAGTGCGACAAAAAACAACAACACAGAGTTACACGTGGGATAAATAAAAGTATAGTCAATAACACAATAGAAACATCTATATACAGTGTGTGCAAATGGAGTAAGGAGGTAAGGCAATAAATAGGCCATAGTAGCGAAGTAATTACAATAACACTGGAGTGATGGATGTGCAGATGATGATGTGCAAGTAGAAATACTGGTGTGCAAAAGAGAAAAAAAATGTAAATAAAACAATATGGGGATGAGGTAGTTAGTTAGATGGGCTATTTACAGATGGGCTGTGTACAGCTGCAGCGATCGGTAAGCTGCTCAGATAGCTGATGCTTAAAGTTAGTGAGGGAGATATAAGTCTCCAACTTCAGTGATTTTTGCAATTCGTTCCAGTAATTGGCAACAGAGAACTGGAAGGAAAGGCGGCCAAAGGAGGTGTTGGCTTTGGGGATGACCAGTGAAATATACCTGCTGGAGAGCGTGCTATGGGTGGGTGTTGTTATGGTGACCAGTGAGTTGAGATAAGGCGGAGCTTTACCTAGCAAAGAGTTATAGATGACCTGGAGCCAGTGTGTCTGGCGACGAATATGTAGCGAGGGCCAGCCGACAAGAGCATACAGGTCGCAGTGATGGGTGGTATATGGGGATTTGGTGACAAAACGGATGGCACTGTGATAGACTGCATCCAGTTTGCTGAGTAGAGTGTTGGAAGCTATTTTGTAAGTGACATCGCCGAAGTCGAGGATCGGTAGGATAGTCAGTTTTACGAGGGTATGTTTGGCAGCGTGAGTGAAGGAGGCTTTGTTGCGAAATAAGAAGCCGATTCTAGATTTAATTTTGGATTGGAGATGCTTAATATGAGTCTGGAAGGAGAGTTTACAGTATAACCAGACATCTAGGTATTTGTAGTTGTCCACATATTCTAAGTCAGAACCATCCAGAGTAGTGATGCTAGTCGAGTGGGTGGGTGCAGCAGCGATCAGTTGAAGAGCACACATTTAGTTTTACAAGTGTTTAAGAGCAGTTGGAGGCCATGGAAGGAGTGTTGTATGGCATTGAAGGACGTTTGGAGGTTTGTTAACACAGTGTCCAACGAAGGGCCAGATGTATACAGAATGGTGTCTGCGTAGAGGTGGATCAAGGAATCACCCGCAGCAAGAGCAATATCGTTGAAAAGAGTCGGCCCGAGAATTGAACCCTGTGGTACCCCCCATAGAGACTGCCAGAGGTCAGGACAACAGGCCCTCCGATTTGACACACTGATCTCTATCTGAGAAGTAGTTGGTGAACCAGGCGAGGCAGTCATTTGAGAAACCAAGGCTGTTGAGTCTGCCGATAAGAATACGGCAGATGATGATCAACGATATTGCTCTAGCCTATCAGAAGCTTCTAAATCCATGACATCATTTCCTGGAATTTTCCAAGCTGTTTAAAGGCACAGTCAACTTAGTGTATGTAAACTTCTGACCCACTGAAATTGTGATACAGTGAATTGTAAGTGAAATAATCTGTCTGTAAACAATTGTTGGAAATATTACTTGTGTCATGCACAAAGTAGATGTCCTAACCGACTTGCCAAAACTATAGTTTGTGGAATGGTTGAAAAAGGCTAAAACACGAATAAAGAGCAAAATCCACTTGTAAAACATGAAAGCAAAACGTTCTAATCTGCTAATATATGAACAAACTAGAATGGTGTGTATGGTGTGTGTATAATATATAATAATGTATGTTGTTTAGTAGACGCTTAGCGAATTCCAGTCATGCGTGCATACATGCAGTCATGCGTGTGTGTATGTATGTAGCATGTGTGTGTATTCTTATTTCACAGTTTTTTTTAATGTCCCCTTATTTCACAAAAGTATGGGTGTATGTTGTGTGTGTGTGTGTGTGTGTGTCATTCCTTACGTGGGCACTTCTTGACGCAGAAGGCACCATAGGTGTACTTGGCTCTGGGGTTGCTTTCCAGCTGGAAGGTGGTAGGGTTGTACACAAAGGGCTGGGGGCACTGGGTCACACACGCCCCGCTGTCGTTGAAGTTGGTGCACGCCTGTGGACAAAACACACACACACATGCACACACGCAGACGGACACACACCACAAGCGTACACAGGTGAACGTACACACAGGCACACACACACACAAACACACACACACACATCATCACACACACACACTAGTGCTGGGTGGTCAAGGAAACACAGTCCACACAGCAGTATGCAGCTAAATAACAGTCATTAAGCTTCTTATCATCACTGGGAGCCCTAGGCTCTCCAAGCAAGCACATTATCACTTAATTGCTATGTAGCTGTAAACACAAACATACTAAAACACACACATAGACTTAGTGAGTAATTAGCAATTGATAAGCACCTTTACTCCACACACAGAGACGCGTACAAAGCTCTCCCTCGCCCTCCATTTGGCAAATCTGACCATAACTCTATCCTCCTGATTCTTGCTTAAAACCAAAAACTTAAGCAGGAAGTACCAGTGACTCGCTCAATACAGAAGTTGTCAGATGACGCAGATGCTAAGCTACAGGACTGTTTTCCTAGCACAGACCGGAAAATATTCTGGGATTCTTCAAATCAAATCAAAGTTTATTTATCATGTGCGCCGAATACAACAGGTGTAGACCTTACAGTGAAATGCTTACTTACAGGCTCTAACCAATAGTGCAAAAAAGGTATTAGGTTAACAATAGGTAAGTAAAGAAATAAAACAATAGTAAAAAGAAAGGCTATATACAGTAGCGAGGCTATAAAAGCTAGCGAGGCTACATACAGACGCCGGTTAGTCAGGCTGATGGCATTGAGGAGTACACGACATCAGTCACTGGCTTCGTCAATAAGTGCATTGATGACCTCGTCGCCACAGTGACCATACGTACATACCCCAACCAGAAGCCATGGATTACAGGGTAGAACTGACGCTTTCAAGGAGCGAAACTCTAACCAGGACACTTATAATAAATCCCGCTATGCCCGCCGACGAACCATCAAACAGGCAAAGCTTCAATACAGGACTAAGATTGAATCATACTACAACGGCTCCGACGCTCGTCGGATGTGGCAGTGCTTTAAAACTATTACGGACTACAAAGGGAAGCACAGCCGCGAGCTGCCCAGTGACACAAGCCTACCAGATGAGCTACATTACTTCTATGCTTTCTTCGAGGCAAGCAACACTGAAGCATGCATAAGAGTATCAGCTGTTCCGGACAACTGTGTGATCACGCTCTCTGTAGCCGATGTGAGTAAAACCTTTAAACAGGTCAAAATTCACAAGTACACTGCCCTTTCCCAGCTGGACAAAAGGAACACCTACGTGAGAATGCTTTTAATTGACTACAGCTCTGCGTTGAACAACATAGTGACCTCAAAGCTCATCACTAAGCTAAGGACCCTGGGACTAAACACCTCCCTCTGCAACTGGATCCTGGATTTCCTGACTGGCCGCCCCCAGGTGGCACGGGTAGGTAACAACACATCTGCCACCCTGATCCTCAACACGGGGGCCCCTCATGGGTGCATGCTCAGTCCCCTCCTGTACTCCCTGTTCACTCAGGACTGCACGGCCAGGCACATTTCCAACATAATCATTAAGTTTGCCAACGACACACCAGTGGTAGGCCTGCTCACAGACAACGATGAGACAGACTGATGGACGGAGTTCAGAGACCTGGCCGAGTGGTGCCAGGATAACAACCTCTCCCTCAATGTGATCAAGACAAAGGAGATGATTGTGGACTACAGGAAAAGGAGGACAGAGCACGCCCCCATTCTCATTGACGGGGCTGTAATGGAGCAGGTTGAGAGCTTCAAGTTCCTTGGTGTCCACATCACCAACAAAATATCATGGTCCAAACACACCAGGACAGTCGTGAAGGGGGCACGACAAAGCCTTTTCCCCTTCAGGAGACTGAAAATATTTGGCACCTCAGATTCTCAAAAAGTTCCATAGCTGCACCATCGAGAGCATCCTGACTGGTTGCATCACTGCCTGATATGGCAACTGCTCGGCCTCCAACCGCAAGACACTACAGAGGGTAGTGCGTATAGCCCAGTACATCACTGGGGCCAAGCTTCCTGCCATCCAGGACCTCTATACCAGGCGATGTCAGAGGAATGGTCAATGACTCCAGCCACTCTCTGCTACCGCATGGTAAGTGGTACCGGAGTGCCAAGTCTAAGATCAAAAGGCTTCATAACAGCTTCTACCCCCAAGCCATAAGACTCCTGAACAGCTAATCAAATGGCTACCTGGACTATTTGTATTGCCCCCCCCATGGTCACTACCTTTGGCTATGGTCAAAGGTAGTGCACTATAAAGGGGACAGCGTGTCATTTGGGACACATCACTGGAGTTTAATCCAGGCTGTTTTTCCAGTCAGAAGTTTCCATTTATCCAAAAGTGCAATTGCAATTAAAGCAACACAGAGAGAGAGAGAGAGAGGTGTAATATCAATAGAGATATACTCACAATATCTAATGAAACAGAAAGGGTAGCTCAACATGAAACATAATACAATAAACTCTGGAAAGAAGTTTGATCAAGCCAGGATAAATCGACAGATAAAGAGGGAACGAGAGAGAGCTCGAAAGAGAGAGAAAGAGAGAGAGAGAGAGAGAGAGATTAACAAAGGATCAGGAGGACGGGGAGGTGGGCACAGCAATGGTTTTATATTTAACACAAGGCTTTGTGGGAGAAAATTAGATTTTAACGGTATCTTTCCCACAAAGAACAATGCCTGTGTCCCAAATAGCACCATGTTCCCTATTTAGCACACTACATTTGACCAGGGCCCATTGGCACAATGCAGTTCACTATTTAGGGAATAGGGTGCCATTTGAGATGTAAACGATTTAAACAGGGAGATTTTGTGTCAGGAGCACCTTCTCTATGTAAGTATGAATAGCCCCTGATGGAAGTAACCTCACATTCACACAAAAGGTCACAGTTAAGATAAAAGATCTGATGTACAAAGAGAAAAGAAGAGCAAAGAAAGAAATAGACAAGCTGGTCTATAATCAAAAACTCTATGGCGGTTTGAAAATATTCACCATGGAAACAGGTGATTGGAAGGAGGGTTTTGTATTTTGTGATGATAGGCTTTATGAAGTGTGTGCGTGTGTGTGTGTACTTACAAAGCAGTCTGTGTCCTTGGGTCCGGAGCATCCCCCTGCACACTCGCGATGGCAGCAGTTACTAACCCAGGGTCCGAAACAGCGACCGTCACACTGCTCAGCACACACAGTCTTAGTCACTGCAGATAGACAACAGACGACCACAATATAACAGGTTCCCATTACAGATGGCACAAACGGAGTGCTTTGAGAGAAAGAGCATCCATATAAGTGATGCTTCATAGATTAAAATAGTTTTACAAATCTGCTGAATGAAGACTAGACAAGTCATTTTTATTGGCAGAAATACAAAACACACATTGGCCTTTCAAGGGGCTTCAGAGAGCACACATGGGGCAAGTTTCCCAGACACAGATTAGACCTAGTCCTGGACTAAAAATACATTTTTAATGGGGATTCTCCATTAACCATGTGTTTCAGTCCATAGGACGAGGCTTCATCTGTGTCCAGGAAACAGGCTCATAGAGTTGAGCTGAGGCTACAGAGTAGAGCTCAAGCTAGAGTACACTCTTAGAAAAAAGGGTTCCAAAAGGGTTCTTCGGCTGTCCCCATAGGAGAACCATTTTGGGTTCCAGGTAGAACCCTTTTGGGTTCCATGTAGAACCCTCTGTGGAATAGATTCTACATTGAACCCCAAATGGTTCTACATGGAACCAAAAAGGGTTTTTCAAAGGGTTCTCCTATGGGGACAGCCAAATAACCTTTCAATGTTCTGGACTGCACCTTTTTTTCTTAAAGAGTAGAGCTGAAACTCGAGATTTGAGGTGATGCTAGATAGTTTTGAGAAATTATGTTCATATGACATCCTGTCAGTCTGTGGAGCTATATTTCTGTTTCCCATCTATCAGTGGCAGTAGTGTGATTGAGATGGCTATCAGACATCTCTCCTGAATGTGCTGCTTCCACTGCAGAGAGAGAGAGAGAGAGAGAGAGAGAGAAAGAGAGAGAGAGCGAGAGAGCGATAGAGAGAGAGATAGAGAGAGAGAGACAGCCCTTCCCATTCTCCATTCGCTCCATTCACCAGTCCTGTTCATGTCCAGCTATATGGGCTGATGTGCTGATTGGCTCCTGCCGTATGCCTCCGGCTCACTGCACACTTCCTGACAGCTACAACTGAAAACTGGCTGAGGTTTCACAGATAAGCATTTCTTCCTCAGAGGCCGTTTTTAGAATCACTCTGGCTCTAAAGCTTAGGTTTTACCTCTCAGTTTGTGTATGTGTGTGTGTGTCCATTCCAATGCAAAACTTTTATATAGCCAAGCATTTATACATGTATCCATTTGTGTAAGTGTATGTGGAATATGTCTTCCTGAGTGCATTGAGTTATATTCAGCATATAACCATTAAGAGCTCTTGTTCTCTCAGGTTGATACGTAGTTGGCTGCTCATAATGTACTGGTGCTCGTAATTGGGGTCATGGTGGGGTTATGGTGGAGGTGGTAGTTATTGGGGTCATTGTATGGCTATGTTGGAGGTGGTAGTTCTTGCAGTCATTGTATGGCTATGTTGGAGGTGGTAGTTCTTGCAGTCATTATATGGCTATGTTGGAGGTGGTAGTTCTTGGGGTCATGGTGGGGTTATGGCGGAGGTGGCAGTTCTTGGGGTCATGGTGGAGCTTCTTAACACCCGCCCGCTTAACCCGGAAGCCAGCCGCACTAACGCCTCTGAGGAAACAATGTTTAACTGACAACCGAGGTCAACCTGCAGGCACCCAGCCCACCACAAGGAGTCGCTAGAGCAAGTAAAGCCCACCACAAGGAGTCACTAGAGCAAGTAAAGCCCCCACGGCCACACCCTCCTATACTCCTCTCCTCTCCTCCTCACCCTCCTATACTCCTCTCCTTTCCTCCCCACCCTCCTATACTCTCCTCTCCTCCTCACCCTCCTATACTCCTCTCCTTTCCTCACCACCCTCCTATACTCCTCTCCTTTCCTCACCACCCTCCTATACTCCTCTCCTTTCCTCCCCATCCTCCTTATACTCCTCTCCTTTCCTCCCCACCCTCCTATACTCGTCTCCTCTCCTCCTCACCCTCCTAAATTCTCCTCTCTTCCCCACTCTCCTATACTCCTCTCCTTTCCTCCCCACCCTCCTAAACTCCTCTCCTCTCCTCACCACCCTCCTAAACTCCTCTCCTTCCACCCTCCTAAACTCTTCTCCTCCACACCCTCCTAAACCCCTCTCCTCCTCACCCTCCTAAACTCCTCTCCTTCCACCCTCCTAAACTCTTCTCCTCCACACCCTCCTAAACCCCTCTCCTCCTCACCCTCCTAAACTCCTCTTCTCCCCACCCTCCAAAACTCTTCGCCGTCTCACCTTCCTAAACGCCTCTCCTCCTCACCCTCCTAAACTCCTCTCCTCCTCACCTTCCTAAACTCCTCTCCTCTCCTCCTCACCTTCCTAAACTCCTCTCCTCCTCACCTTCCTAAACTCCTCTCCTCCTCACCTTCCTAAACTCCTCTCCTCCTCACCCTCCTAAACTCCTCTCCTCCCCACCCTCATAAACTCCTCTCCTTCGCACCCTCCTCTCCTCCTCTCCTCCTCATCCTCCTAAACTCCTCTCCTCCTCATCCTCCTATACTCCTCTTCTCCCCACCTCCCTATACTCCTCTCCTCCCCACCCTCATAAACTCCTCTCCTCCTCACCCTCCTCTCCTCCTCTCCTCCTCACCCTCCTATACTCTTCTCCTCCCCACCCTCCTAAACTCTTCTCCTCCTCACCTTCCTAAACTCCTCTCCTCTCCTCCTCACCCTCCTCTCCTCCTCTCCTCCTCACCCTCATAAACTCCTCTCCTCCGCACCCTCCTCTCCTCTCCTCTCCCCCTCATCCTCCTATACTTCTCTTCTCCCCAACTCCCTATTCTCCTCTCCTCCCCACCCTCATAAACTCCTCTCCTCCGCACCCTCCTCTCCTCCGCTCCTCCTCACCCTCCTCTCCTCCTCATCCTCCTATACTCCTCTCCTCCTCACCCTCCTCTCCTCTTCTCCTCCTCACACTCCTAAACTCTTCTCCTCCTCACACTCCTAAACTCTTCTCCTCCTCACCCTCCTCTCCTCCTCTCCTCCTCACCCTCCTCTCCTCCTCTCCTCCTCACCCTTCTCTCCTCCTCTCCTCCACACACTCCTATACACCTCTCCTCCTCACCCTCCTAAACTCCTCTCCTCCTCACCCTCCTAAACTCCTCTCCTCCTCACCCTCATAAACTCCTCTCCTCCGCACCCTCCTCTCCTCCTCTCCTCCTCACCCTCCTCTCCTCCTCTCCTCCTCACCCTCCTCTCCTCCTCACCCTCCTCTCCTCCTCACCCTCCTCTCCTCCTCTCCTCCTCACCCTCCTCTCCTCCTCTCCTCCTCTCCTCCTCACCCTCCTCTCCTCCTCACCCTCCTCTCCTCCTCTCCTCCTCACCCTCCTCTCCTCCTCTCCACCCTGCTATACTTCTCTCTTCTCTTCTTCCTCACCTCATCCCACCTCCCATCCTTCTCTCCTCCTCTCCCCTCCTCCTCCCTGTGTCCTTTTCTTTTCACCCCCGCTAACGCACCATCACTGCATTCCATTACACCCGCCACCCGCTACCGTTAGTGAAATTAAATGGCCTACTTACCAAAAAGACATTTTGTCAAACAAATGACCTCGTCAAGAGCGACACACACACACACACACACACACACACACACACTATTTGCCTTTAAATATCCACTTAAAAATACCAGGCAGCCACTACAAATAAAAAGTAATCAATCTCATAAAGTACGCTGAATGTCTTCAATTTGAACAGGCTGCTGACAGGAGAATCGGTCACAGCGCTGCATCTTATATCAACGCTGCCTAGCTGTCTGATTTTATGGAGCTGCAGAGTTCCTGCCTATGTTTCTAGAGGAGCTCAGGCTCTGCCTCTAAGACAGTCTGGGGAGAGGGGTGTGTGTGTGTGTGTGTGTGTGTGTGTGTGTGTGTGTGTGTGTGTGTGTGTGTGTGTGTGTGTGTGTGTGTGTGTGTGTGTGTGTGTGTGTGTGTGTGTGTGTGTGTGTGTGTGTGTGTGTGTGTGTGTGTGTGTGTGTGTGTGTGTGTGTGTGTGTGAGTATGTGAGTGAGTGTGTGTGTGTTAATATGCATGTGCGTTCATGTGTGTGTGGTTGTTGTGTGTCATAGTCCAGGGAGCCTGTTTAGTCACCTGTGTGTCAGGACATAACACAGCCAGCTAGCTGTAGCTATCAGTTGATATTGATGAAGGCTTTCTGTATTCAGTGCTTGATGCGAGAGTCTTATACTGAGAGGCCTTCATCTAGCTGTTTCTCACACACTGGTAATGCATCCTTCTGCCCTCTCAATGAGAAAGAGGGAGAGAGATGGAGGGAGAGAGATGGAAGGAGAGAGATTGAGGGAGAGGGATGGAGGAAGAGGGACGGAGGGAGAGAGATGGAGGGAGAGAGATGGAGGGAGAGGGATGGAGGGAGAGGAATGGAGGGAGAGGTATGGAGGAAGAGGGATGGAGGAAGAGGGACGGGGGAGAGAGATGGAGCAATAGAGGGAGAGGTATAGAGGGAGAGGGATGGAGGAATAGGGATGGAGGGAGAGACATGGAGGGAGGGAGGTCGAGGGAGGGAGAGGGATGGAGCAATAGAGGGAGCGGGATGGAGGGAGAGATGTGGAGCAATAGAGAGAGCGGGAAAGATGGAGAAGGATGAGGGAGAGGGATGGAGGAAGAGGGATGGAGGAAGAGGGATGGAGAAAGACGGATGGAGGGAGAGGGATGGAGGGAGAGAGAATGAGAAATAGAGGGAGAGAGAAGAAGTGAGAGTGATGGAAGGAGAAGAGTGGTGGGAGAGGTATTGAGTAATAGAGAGGGTTGGAGGGAGAGATGGAGAAATAGAGGGAGAGAGAAGGAGGGAGAGGAATGAGGGAGAGGGATGGAGGAAGAGGGATGGAGGGAGGGAGAAGGATGGAGGAAGAGGAATGGGGGAGAGAGATGGAGGGAGGGAGAGGGATAGAACAATAGAGGGAGAGGGATGAAGGGAGAGAGATGGAGGGAGAGGGATGGAGGGAGAGGGATGGAGGGAGAGATGGAGGGAGAGAGATGGAGCAATAGAGAGAGAGAGATGAAGGGAGAGAGATGGAAGGAAAGGAGTGGAGGGAGAGGGATTGAGTAATAGATGGATAGGGATGAAGGGAGAGGGATGGAGCAATAGAGGGAGAGGGATGGAGGAAGAGGGATGAGGGAGAGAGATGGAGGGAGAGGGATGAGGGAGAAGGATGGAGCAATAGAGGAAGGGGGATAAAGCTAGAGGGATGAGAGAGAGGGATGGAGGGAGAGGGATGAGGGAGAGGGATGGATGGATGAAGAGGGATGGAGAGGGATGGCGGGAGAGGGATGGAGCAATAGAGGGAGAGGGATACAGGGAGAGGGATGTGGGAGATGAACGGAAGAAGATGGATGAGGGAGACGAATGGAGGGAAAGAGATTGCAAAACAGAGAGAGAGGGATGGAGGGAGAGGGATGAAGCAATAGAGGGAGAGGTAGAGGGATAGAGGTAGAGAGATGAGTGAGAGGGATGGATGAAGAGGGATGAGAGAGAGGGATGGAAGGAGAGGGATGGAGCATTAGAGGGAGAGGGATAGAGGGAGAGAGATGAGAGAGTGGGATGGATGGAGAGGAAGGGATGGAGGGAGAGGGATGGCGGGAGAGGGATGTAGCAATATAGGAAGAGGAGAGATGAAGGGAAAGAGATGGATGAGAGGGATGGAGGGAGAGGGATGGAGGGAGAGGGATGTAGCAATATAGGAAGAGGAGAGATGAAGGGAAAGAGATGGATGAGAGGGATGGAGGGAGAGGGATGGAGGGAGAAAGATGGAGGAGAGGGAAGGAGCAATAGAGAGAGAGAGAGGGATGGAGGGAGAGGGAGGGATGTAGGGAGAGGGATGAAGCAATGGAGGGAGAGGTAGAGGGATGAGTGAGAGGGACGGATGAAGAGGGATGAGAGGGATGGAGGGAAAGGGATCGGGTAATAGAGAGAAAGGGATGAGCAATAGAGAGAGAGGGATGAGAGAGCGGGATGGAGGAAGAGGGATGGAGGGAGAGAGATTGCATAATAGAGAGAGGGATAGAGGGATGAGGAGGAGGAATGGAGGGAGCGGGAAGGAGAGAGAGGGATAAAGAAATAGAGGGAGAGGGATGAGGGAGAGAGATGGAGGGAGAGGGATGGAGGGAGAGAGATGGAGGGAGAGAGATGGATGGCGAGAGACAGAGGGAGAGGGATGGATGGAGAGAGATGGAGCAATAGAGAGAGGGGGATGGAGGGAGAGGGAGGGATGTAGGGAGAGGGATGAAGCAATGGAGGGAGAGGTAGAGGGATGAGTGAGAGGGACGGATGAAGAGGGATGAGAGGGATGGAGGGAAAGGGATCGGGTAATAGAGAGAAAGGGATGAGCAATAAAGGGAGAGGGATGAGAGAGCGGGATGGAGGAAGAGGGATGGAGGGAGAGAGATTGCATAATAGAGAGAGGGATAGAGGGATGAGGAAGAGGAATGGAGGGAGCGGGAAGGAGAGAGAGGGATAAAGAAATAGAGGGAGAGGGATGAGGGAGAGAGATGGAGGGAGAGGGATAGAGGGAGAGAGATGGAGGTGGAGAGATGGATGGCGAGAGACAGAGGGAGAGGGATGGATGGAGAGAGATGGAGCAATAGAGGGAGAGGGATACATGGAGAGGGATGAGAGAGCGGGATGGAGGAAGATGGAGGGAGAGAGATAGATGGAGAGAGATGGAGGAAGAGAGATCAAGCAATAGAGGGAGAGAGATGAAGGGAGAGAGATGGAGGGTGATGGATGAGGGAGAGGTATAGATGGAGAGAGATAGGGAGAGAGATGGATCAATAGAGGGAGAGGGATACAGGGAGAGGGATTCGGGAGATGAATGGAAGAAGAGGGATGAGGGAAAGGGATGGAGGGAGAGGGATGGAGCAATAGAGGGAGAAGAATGAGGGAGAGAGATGGATGGAGAGGGATGGAGGGTTAGGGATGAGGGAGAGGGAGGGAGAGAGAGAGATTACATAGAGAGAGAGGGATGGAGGGAGAGGGATAGAGGAAGAGGGATGGAGGGAGCAGGAAGGAGGGAGAGGGATGAAGCAATAGAGAGAGAGGGATAGAGGGAGAAGGATGGAGGGAGAGGGATCGAGTAATAATCAAATCAAATAAAAGTTTATTTTTCTCATGCGCCGAATACAACAGGTGTAGACCTTACAATGAAATGCTTTCTTACAGGCCCTAACCAACAGTGCAATCATTAAGTATAAAATAGGTATTAGGTGAACAATAGATAAGTAAGGAAATAAAAACCAACAGTAAAAAGACAGTGAACAATAACAATAGCAAGGCTATATACAGGTACCGGTTGGTCGGGCTGATTGAGGTAGAATGTACATGTAGATATGGTTAAAGTGATTATGCATATATGTAAATTAAAACAGAGAGTAGCGGTATCGTTAAAGAGGGGTTGGCGGGTGGTGGGTGGCGGGACACAATGCAGATAGTCTGGGTAGCCAATGTGCGGGGGCACCGGTTATACGGGCTAATTGAGGTAGTTTGTAAAAGAGGGGTTGGGGGGCTAGGGTTTCTGGGATAATGGTATTGATGTGAGCCATTACCAGCCTTTCAAAGCACTTCATGGCTACGGACGTGAGTGCTACGGGTCTGTAGTCATTTAGGCAGGTTGCCTTAGTGTTCTTGGGCACAGGGATTATGGTGGTCTGCTTGAAACATGTTGGTATTACAGACTCAATCTGGGACATATTGAAAATGTCAGTGAAGATGCCTGCCAGTTGGTCAGCACATGCCCGGAGCACACGTCCTAGTAATCCGTCTGGCCCCACAGTCCTTGTGAATGTTGACCTGTTTAAAGGTCTTACTCACGTCGGCTACGGAGAGCGTGATCACACAGTCGTCCGGAACAGCTGATGCTCTCATGCATGCCTCAGTGTTGCTTGCCTCGAAGCGAGCATTGAAGTGATTTAGCTCATCTGGTAGGCTCGTGTCACTGGGCAGGCTGTGCTTCCCTTTGTAGTCTGTAATAGTTTGCAAGCCCTGCCACATAAGATGAGTGTTGGAACCGGTGTAGTATGATTCAATCTTAGCCCTGTATTGGCGCTTTGCCTGTTTGATGGTTCGTCGATTTCTTATAAGCTTCCGTGTTAGAGTCCCACACCTTGAAAGCAGAAGCTCTACCCTTTAGCTCAGTGCGAATATTGCCTGTAATCCATGGCTTCTGGTTGGGGTATGTACTGTGGGGACGACGTCCTCGATGCACTTATTGATAAAGCCAGTGACTGATGTGGTGTACTCCTCAATGCAATCGGAAGAATCCCGGAACATGTTCCAGTCTGTGCTAGCAAAACAGTCCTGTAGTTTAGCATCTGCTTCATCTGACCACATTTTATAGACCGAGTCACTGGTGCTTCCTGCTTTAATTTTTGCTTGTAAGCAGGAATCAGGAGGATAGAGTTGTGGTCAGATTTACCAAATGGAGGGTGAGGGAGAGCTTTGTACGAATCTCTGTGTGTGGAGTACAGGTGATATATAATTATTTTCCCTCTGGTTGTGAATTTAACATGCTGATAGAAATGAGGTAATTCTGATTTAAATTTCCCCACATTAAAGTCTCCAGCCACTAAGAGGGCCACCTCTGGGTGAGCGGTTTCCTGTTTGCTTATTTCCTTCTACAGCTGACTGAGTGCTGTCGTAGTGCCAGCGTCCGTCTGTGGTGGTAAATAAACAGCCATAAAAGTATAGATGAAAACTCTTGGCAAATAGTGTGGTCTGCAGTTTATCATAAGATACTCTATTTCAGGCAAGCAAAATCTAGAGACTTTCTTCCTTAGATTTTGTGCACCAGCTGTTGTTTACAAATATGCACCGACCCCCCCATCTTACGGGCGTGTGCTGTTCTGTCTAGACGGTGCAGCGTATATCCTGCTAGCTGAAGATCCATGTCATCATCCAGCCATGATTCCGTGAAACATAAGATATTACAGTTTTTGATGTCCTGTTGGTAGGATATTCGTGATCGTACCTCGTCTAATTTATTGCCCAATAATTGTACGTTGGCGAGTAATATTGACGGTAATGGCAGCTTTCCCACTCGCCTTCTCCGGATCCTTACGAGGCGCCCCGCTCTGTGTCCTCTGTACCTGCGTCTCTTTCTCTTGCCAATAACGGGGATGAAGGCCTTGTCCGGTGTTCACAGTACATCCTGTACTTCCTGCTCGTTGAAGAAAAAATCTTTGTCTAATCCGAGGTGAGTGATCGCTGTCCTGATATCCAGAAGCTCTTTTTTTGATGTAAAATACGGTGGCAGAAACATTATGTACAAAAAAAAGTTGCAAATAACGCGAAAAATAACACATAATAGCACAATTGGTTGGGCGCCCGTAAAACTGCTGCCATTTCTTACGGCGCAATTGTCACGAGTAGAGGGAGAGGGATGGAGGGAGAGGGATGGAGGCAGAGGGATGGAGTGAGGGAGGGATGGAGAGGGATGGAGGGAGAGGGATGACGGGATGGAGGGAGGGAGAGGAAGGAAGGAAGGAAGGAAGGAAGGAACGAACGAACGAAGGAAGGAGAGGGATAGGAATTGAGGGAGAGGGCTGGAGGGAGAGGAATGAGGGAGAGGAATTAAGGGAGAGGGATAGAGGGAGATGGATGAGGGAGAGGAATCGAGGGAGAAGGATGGAGGGAGAGGGTTGAGAGAGCGGGATGGAGGAAGAGTGATGAGGGAGAGAGATGGAGCAATAGAGGGAGAGGGATACAGGGAGAGGGATGTGGGAGATGAACGGAAGAAGAGGAATGAGGGAGGATGAGGGAGAGAGATTGCAAAACAGAGAGAGAGGGATGGAGGGAGAGGGATGAAGCAATAGAGGGAGAGGTAGAGGGATAGAGGTAGAGAGATGAGTGAGAGGGATGGATGAAGAGGGATGGAGAGAGAGGGATGGAGGGAGAGGGATGGAGCATTAGAGGGAGAGGGATGAGAGAGTGGGATGGAGGAAGAGGGATGGAGGGAGAGAGATTGCATATTAGAGAGAGAGAGGGATGGATGGAGGGATGAGGAAGAGGAATGGAGGGAGCGGGAAGGAGAGAGAGGGATAAAGAAATAGAGGGAGAGGGATGAGGGAGAGAGATGGAGGGAGAAAGATGAATGTAGAGAAATGGAGGGAGAGGGATGGATGGAGAGAGATGGATCAATAGAGGGAGGGGGATACAGGGAGAGGGATGAGAGAGTGGGATGGAGGAAGAAGGATGGAGGGAGAGAGATGGAGCAATAGAGGGAGAGAGATGAAGGGAAAGAGATTGAGGGAGATGGAAGGAGAGAGATAGATGGAGAGAGATCAAGGAAGAGAGATCGAGCAATAGAGGGAGAGAGATGAAGGGAGAGAAATGGAGGGAGATGGATCAATAGAGGGAGAGGGATACAGGGAGAGGGATTCGGGAGATTAATGGAAGAAGAGGGATGAGGGAGAGGGACGGAGGGAGAGGGATGGAGCAATAGAAGGAGAAGAATGAGGGAGAGAGATGGAGGGAGAGGGATGGAGGGTTAGGGATTGCATAGAGAGAGAGGGATGGAGGGAGAGCGATAGAGGAAGAGGGATGGAGGGAGCAGGCAGGAGGGAGAGGGATGAAGCAATAGAGAGAGAGGGATAGAGGGAGATGGATGGAGGGACAGGGATTGAGTAATAATCAAATCAAATAAAAGTACATTTTTCACGTGCGCCGAATACAACAGGTGTAGACCTTACAGTGAAATGCTTTCTTACAGGCCCTAACCAACAGTGCAATCTTTAAGTATAAAATAGGTATTAGGTGGACAATAGATAAGTAAGGAAATAAAAACCAACGGTAAAAAGACAGTGAATAATAACAATAGCGAGGCTATATACAGTAGTGAGGCTATAACAGAAGCGAGGCTATATACAGGTACCTGTTGGTCGGGCTGATTGAGGTAGAATGTACATGTAGATATGGTTAAAGTGACCATGCATATATGTAAATTATAAACAGAGAGTAGCGGTATCGTTAAAGAGGGGTTGGCGGGTGGTGGGTGGCGGGACACAATGCAGATAGTCTGGGTAGCCAATGTGCGGGGGGCACCGGTTATACGGGCTAATTGAGGAAGTATATAAAAGAGGGGTTGGGGGCTAGGGTTTCTGGGATAATGGTGTCGATGTGAGCCATTACCAGCCTTTCAAAGCACTTCATGGCTACGGACGTGAGTGCTACGGGTCGGTAGTCATTTAGGCAGGTTGCATTAGTGTTCTTGGGCACAGGGATTATGGTGGTCTGCTTGAAACATGTTGGTATTACAGACTCAATCTGGGACATATTGAAAATGTCAGTAAAGATGCCTGCCAGTTGGTCAGCACATGCCCGGAGCGCACGTCCTAGTAATCCGTATGGCCCCACAGTCCTTGTGAATGTTGACCTGTTTAAAGGTCTTACTCACGTCGGCTACGGAGAGCGTGATCACACAGTCGTCCGGAACAGCTGATGCTCTCATGCATGCCTCAGTGTTGCTTGCCTCGAAGCGAGCATTGAAGTGATTTAGCTCATCTGGTAGGCTCGTGTCACTGGGCAGGCTGTGCTTCCCTTTGTAGTCTGTAATAGTTTGCAAGCCCTGCCACATAAGATGAGTGTTGGAACCGGTGTAGTATGATTCAATCTTAGCCCTGTATTGGCGCTTTGCCTGTTTGATGGTTCGTCGATTTCTTATAAGCTTCCGTGTTAGAGTCCCACACCTTGAAAGCAGAAGCTCTACCCTTTAGCTCAGTGCGAATATTGCCTGTAATCCATGGCTTCTGGTTGGGGTATGTACTGTGGGGACGACGTCCTCGATGCACTTATTGATAAAGCCAGTGACTAATGTGGTGTACTCCTCAATGCAATTGGAAGAATCCAGGAACATGTTCCAGAGTGTGATAGCAAAACAGTCCTGTAGTTTAGCATCTGCTTCATCTGACCACTTTTTTATTGACCGAGTCACTGGTGCTTCCTGCTTTAATTTTTGCTTTTAAGCAGGAATCAGGAGGATAGAATTGTGGTCAGATTTACCAAATGGAGGGCGAGGGAGAGCTTTGTACGCATCTCCGTGTGTGAAGTACAGGTGATATATAATTATTTTCCCTCTGGTTGCGCATTTAGGGGGCTACGTGGGACGCCTGCGGGACACAGCCAGTGAAATATCAGGGCGGCAAATTCAAAAACAACAAAATGTCATAATTCAACTTTCTCAATCATACAACTATTTTACACCATTTTAAAGATACACTTCTCCTTGATGTAACCACATTGTCTGATTTCAAAAAGGCTTTACAGTGAAAGCAAAACATTAGATTATGTTAGGAGAGTACATAGACAAAAATAATCACACAGCCATTTTCCAAGCAAGGACATTGTCAATAAAACCCAAAACACAGCTAAACGAAGCACTAACCTTTGACGATCTTCATCAGATTACACTCCTAGGACATTATGTTACACAATACATGTATGTTTTGTTCGATAAAGTATCCAAAAACAGCATTTTACATTGGCGCGTGATGTTCAGAAAATGTATTCCCACCAAAACGCCCGGTGAATGTGCACATCAATTTACAAAAATACTCATCATAAATGTTGACAAAATATATAACAATTATTTAAAGAATTATTTACATTTACATTTAAGTCATTTAGCAGACGCTCTTATCCAGAGCGACTTACAAATTGGTGCATTCACCTATAATAGATAGACTACTCCTGGATGCAACCGCTTTGTCAGATTTTAAAATAGCTTTACGGAGAAAGCACATTTTTCAATATTCTGAGTACATAGCTCAGCCATCCCAGCGAGCTATACAGACACCCGCCAAGTTCAGGGCAACCTAAACTCAGATTTAGTATTAGAAATATTCTCTAACCTTTGCTGATCTTCGTCAGAATGCACTCCCAGGACTGCTACTTCCACAAGAAATGTTGTTTTGTTAGAAATAATACATATTTATGTCCAAATACCTCCGTTTTGTTTGTGCGTACAGAGCACTATCCAAAGGCATAACGCGTGAGCGCGGTACCAGAGATGAAAAGTCTAAATGTTCCATTACCGTACTTAGAAGCATGTCATGTTTAAAATCAATCTTTATGGTACTTTTTATGTAAAATTGCGATAATATTCCAACTGGACAATAGCATATTCATTCAAGAAGAAAAGAAGGAACGGCACGATCGCGGGACCGAGCATATCCAATCCCTTTGATGCCAGGCAGTCCACTCATTAACTGAGCTCCTATTATCTGTCCAGTAACAGGAGAAGGCTGAAACAACTTTCTGAAGGCTTTTGACAGCCAATGGAAGCCTTAGGAAGTGCAACGTAACCCCACAGATACTGTAGTTTCGAAAGGGACTAGAAAGAAGAACTACAATTCTCAGATCCTGAACTTCCTGGTTGATTTTTTCTCAGGTTTTTGCCTGCCATATGAGTTCTGTTATACTCACAGACACCATTCAAACAGTTTTAGAAACGTCAGAGTGTTTTCTATCCACATCTACTAATAATATGCATATTCTAGTTTCTGGGCCAGAGTAGTAACCTGTTTAAATTGGGTATGTTTTTCATCCGGCCGTGAAAATACGGCCCCCTAGCCCAGACAGGTTTTAACATGCTGATAAAAATGAGGTAATTCTGATTTAAATTTCCCCACATTAAAGTCTCCAGCCACTAAGAGGGCCACCTCTGGGTGAGCGGTTTCCTGTTTGCTTATTTCCTTCTACAGCTGACTGAGTGCTGTCGTAGTGCCAGCGTCCGTCTGTGGTGGTAAATAAACAGCCATAAAAGTATAGATGAAAACTCTTGGCAAATAGTGTGGTCTGCAGTTTATCATAAGATACTCTATTTCAGGCAAGCAAAATCTAGAGACTTCCTTCCTTAGATTTTGTGCACCAGCTGTTGTTTACAAATATGCACCGACCACCCGCCCCCCATCTTACCGGCATGTGCTGTTCTGTCTAGCCGGTGCAGCGTATATCCTGCTAGCTGAAGATCCATGTCATCATCCAGCCATGATTCCGTGAAACATAAGATATTACAGTTTTTGATGTCCTGTTGGTAGGATATTCGTGATCGTACCTCGTCTAATTTATTGCCCAATAATTGTACGTTGGCGAGTAATATTGACGGTAATGGCAGCTTTCCCACTCGCCTTCTCCGGATCCTTACGAGGCGCCCCGCTCTGTGTCCTCTGTACCTGCGTCTCTTTCTCTTGCCAATAACGGGGATGAAGGCCTTGTCCGGTGTTCACAGTACATCCTGTACTTCCTGCTCGTTGAAGAAAAAATCTTTGTCTAATCCGAGGTGAGTGATCGCTGTCCTGATATCCAGAAGCTCTTTTTTTGATGTAAGATACGGTGGCAGAAACATTATGTACACAAAAAAGTAGCAAATAACGCGAAAAATAACACATAATAGCACAATTGGTTGGGCGCCCGTAAAACTGCTGCCATTTCTTATGGCGCAATTGTCACGAGTAGAGGGAGAGGGATGGAGGGAGAGGGATGGAGGGAGAGGGATGGAGTGAGGGAGGGATGGAGAGGGATGG
This sequence comes from Salmo trutta, assembly GCF_901001165.1. Classification (NCBI taxonomy): domain Eukaryota; kingdom Metazoa; phylum Chordata; class Actinopteri; order Salmoniformes; family Salmonidae; genus Salmo; species Salmo trutta. The sequence continues at coordinate 18,695,689 of NC_042976.1, read as the reverse complement.
AGGGAGAGGGATGACGGGAGGGAGGGAGGGAGGGAGAGGAAGGAAGGAAGGACGGACGGAAGGAAGGAAGGAAGGAAGGAAGGAAGGAAGGAAGGAAGGAAGGAAGGAACGAACGAAGGAAGGAGAGGGATAGGAATTGAGGGAGAGGGCTGGAGGGAGAGGGATGAGGGAGAGGAATTAAGGGAGAGGGATAGAGGGAGATGGATGAGGGAGAGGAATCGAGGGAGAAGGATGGAGGGAGAGGGTTGAGAGAGCGGGATGGAGGAAGAGTGATGAGGGAGAGAGATGGAGCAATAGAGGGAGAGGGATACAGGGAGAGGGATGTGGGAGATGAACGGAAGAAGAGGAATGAGGGAGAAGGATGAGGGAGAGGGATGAAGGGAGAGAGATTGCAAAACAGAGAGAGAGGGATGGAGGGAGAGGGATGAAGCAATAGAGGGAGAGGTAGAGGGATAGAGGTAGAGAGATGAGTGAGAGGGATGGATGAAGAGGGATGGAGAGAGAGGGATGGAGGGAGAGGGATGGAGCATTAGAGGGAGAGGGATGAGAGAGTGGGATGGAGGAAGAGGGATGGAGGGAGAGAGATTGCATATTAGAGAGAGAGAGGGATGGATGGAGGGATGAGGAAGAGGAATGGAGGGAGCGGGAAGGAGAGAGAGGGATAAAGAAATAGAGGGAGAGGGATGAGGGAGAGAGATGGAGGGAGAGGGATGGAGGGTTAGGGATTGCATAGAGAGAGAGGGATGGAGGGAGAGCGATAGAGGAAGAGGGATGGAGGGAGCAGGCAGGAGGGAGAGGGATGAAGCAATAGAGAGAGAGGGATAGAGGGAGATGGATGGAGGGACAGGGATCGAGTAATAATCAAATCAAATAAAAGTAAATTTTTCACGTGCGCCGAATACAACAGGTGTAGACCTTACAGTGAAATGCTTTCTTACAGGCCCTAACCAACAGTGCAATCTTTAAGTATAAAATAGGTATTAGGTGGACAATAGATAAGTAAGGAAATAAAAACCAACGGTAAAAAGACAGTGAATAATAACAATAGCGAGGCTATATACAGTAGTGAGGCTATAACAGAAGCGAGGCTATATACAGGTACCTGTTGGTCGGGCTGATTGAGGTAGAATGTACATGTAGATATGGTTAAAGTGACCATGCATATATGTAAATTATAAACAGAGAGTAGCGGTATCGTTAAAGAGGGGTTGGCGGTTGGTGGGTGGCTGGACACAATGCAGATAGTCTGGGTAGCCAATGTGCGGGGGCACCGGTTATACGGGCTAATTGAGGAAGTATATAAAAGAGGGGTTGGGGGCTAGGGTTTCTGGGATAATGGTGTCGATGTGAGCCATTACCAGCCTTTCAAAGCACTTCATGGCTACGGACGTGAGTGCTACGGGTCGGTAGTCATTTAGGCAGGTTGCATTAGTGTTCTTGGGCACAGGGATTATGGTGGTCTGCTTGAAACATGTTGGTATTACAGACTCAATCTGGGACATATTGAAAATGTCAGTAAAGATGCCTGCCAGTTGGTCAGCACATGCCCGGAGCGCACGTCCTAGTAATCCGTATGGCCCCACAGTCCTTGTGAATGTTGACCTGTTTAAAGGTCTTACTCACGTCGGCTACGGAGAGCGTGATCACACAGTCGTCCGGAACAGCTGATGCTCTCATGCATGCCTCAGTGTTGCTTGCCTCGAAGCGAGCATTGAAGTGATTTAGCTCATCTGGTAGGCTCGTGTCACTGGGCAGGCTGTGCTTCCCTTTGTAGTCTGTAATAGTTTGCAAGCCCTGCCACATAAGATGAGTGTTGGAACCGGTGTAGTATGATTCAATCTTAGCCCTGTATTGGCGCTTTGCCTGTTTGATGGTTCGTCGATTTCTTATAAGCTTCCGTGTTAGAGTCCCACACCTTGAAAGCAGAAGCTCTACCCTTTAGCTCAGTGCGAATATTGCCTGTAATCCATGGCTTCTGGTTGGGGTATGTACTGTGGGGACGACGTCCTCGATGCACTTATTGATAAAGCCAGTGACTAATGTGGTGTACTCCTCAATGCAATTGGAAGAATCCTGGAACATGTTCCAGAGTGTGATAGCAAAACAGTCCTGTAGTTTAGCATCTGCTTCATCTGACCACTTTTTTATTGACCGAGTCACTGGTGCTTCCTGCTTTAATTTTTGCTTGTAAGCAGGAATCAGGAGGATAGAATTGTGGTCAGATTTACCAAATGGAGGGCGAGGGAGAGCTTTGTACGCATCTCCGTGTGTGAAGTACAGGTGATATATAATTATTTTCCCTCTGGTTGCGCATTTAGGGGGCTACATGGGACGCCTGCGGGACAGCCAGTGAAATATCAGGGCGGCAAATTCAAAAACAACAAAATGTCATAATTCAACTTTCTCAATCATACAACTATTTTACACCATTTTAAAGATACACTTCTCCTTGATGTAACCACATTGTCTGATTTCAAAAAGGCTTTACAGTGAAAGCAAAACATTAGATTATGTTAGGAGAGTACATAGACAAAAATAATCACACAGCCATTTTCCAAGCAAGGACATTGTCAATAAAACCCAAAACACAGCTAAACGAAGCACTAACCTTTGACGATCTTCATCAGATTACACTCCTAGGACATTATGTTACACAATACATGTATGTTTTGTTCGATAAAGTATCCAAAAACAGCATTTTACATTGGCGCGTGATGTTCAGAAAATGTATTCCCACCAAAACGCCCGGTGAATGTGCACATCAATTTACAAAAATACTCATCATAAATGTTGACAAAATATATAACAATTATTTAAAGAATTATAGATAGACTACTCCTGGATGCAACCGCTTTGTCAGATTTTAAAATAGCTTTACGGAGAAAGCACATTTTTCAATATTCTGAGTACATAGCTCAGCCATCCCAGCGAGCTATACAGACACCCGCCAAGTTCAGGGCAACCTAAACTCAGATTTAGTATTAGAAATATTCTCTAACCTTTGCTGATCTTCGTCAGAATGCACTCCCAGGACTGCTACTTCCACAAGAAATGTTGTTTTGTTAGAAATAATACATATTTATGTCCAAATGCCTCCGTTTTGTTCGTGCGTACAGAGCACTATCCAAAGGCATAACGCGTGAGCGCGGTACCAGAGATGAAAAGTCAAAATGTTCCATTACCGTACTTAGAAGCATGTCATGTTTAAAATCAATCTTTATGGTACTTTTTATGTAAAATTGCGATAATATTCCAACTGGACAATAGCATATTCATTCAAGAAGAAAAGAAGGAACGGCACGCTCGCGGGACCGAGCATATCCAATCCCTTTGATGCCAGGCAGTCCACTCATTAACTGAGCTCCTATTATCTGTCCAGTAACAGGAGAAGGCTGAAACAACTTTCTGAAGGCTTTTGACAGCCAATGGAAGCCTTAGGAAGTGCAACGTAACCCCACAGATACTGTAGTTTCGAAAGGGACTAGAAAGAAGAACTACAATTCTCAGATCCTGAACTTCCTGGTTGATTTTTTCTCAGGTTTTTGCCTGCCATATGAGTTCTGTTATACTCACAGACACCATTCAAACAGTTTTAGAAACGTCAGAGTGTTTTCTATCCACATCTACTAATAATATGCATATTCTAAATTGGGTATGTTTTTCATCCGGCCGTGAAAATACGGCCCCCTAGCCCAGACAGGTTTTAACATGCTGATAAAAATGAGGTAATTCTGATTTAAATTTCCCCACATTAAAGTCTCCAGCCACTAAGAGGGCCACCTCTGGGTGAGCGGTTTCCTGTTTGCTTATTTCCTTCTACAGCTGACTGAGTGCTGTCGTAGTGCCAGCGTCCGTCTGTGGTGGTAAATAAACAGCCATAAAAGTATAGATGAAAACTCTTGGCAAATAGTGTGGTCTGCAGTTTATCATAAGATACTCTATTTCAGGCAAGCAAAATCTAGAGACTTCCTTCCTTAGATTTTGTGCACCAGCTGTTGTTTACAAATATGCACCGACCACCCGCCCCCCATCTTACCGGCATGTGCTGTTCTGTCTAGCCGGTGCAGCGTATATCCTGCTAGCTGAAGATCCATGTCATCATCCAGCCATGATTCCGTGAAACATAAGATATTACAGTTTTTGATGTCCTGTTGGTAGGATATTCGTGATCGTACCTCGTCTAATTTATTGCCCAATAATTGTACGTTGGCGAGTAATATTGACGGTAATGGCAGCTTTCCCACTCGCCTTCTCCGGATATCCAGAAGCTCTTTTTTGACGTAAGATATGGTGGCAGAAACATTATGTACAAAATAAGTTACAAATAACGCAAAAAATAACACATAATAGCACAATTGGTTGGGCACCCGTAAAACTGCTGCCATTTCTTACGGCGCAATTGTCACGAGTAGAGGGAGAGGGATGGAGGGAGATGGATGGAGGGAGAGGGATGGAGTGAGGGAGGGATGGAGTGAGGGAGGGAGGGAGATGAGGGAGAGGGTTGGAGGGAGGGAGGGAGGGAGGGGAGGGAGGGAGGGAGGGAGGGAGGGAGGGAGGGAAAGGGAGGGAGTGAGAGGGATGAGGGAGAGGAATCGAGGGAGAGGGATGGAGGGATGGAGGGAGAGGAATGAGGGAGAGGAATCGAGGGAGAGGGATGGAGGGAGAGGGATGAGGGAGAAGAATCGAGGGAGAGGGATGGAGGGAGAGGGATGAGGGAGAGGGATCAAGGGAGAGGGATTGAGCAATAGAGGAAGAGGGAGAGAGGGAGAAGGATGACGCACAGGAGGCTGATGATGGGAGGACAGGTCATAATAATGACTGGATTGGAGTGATTGGAATGGTATAAAACACAATGAAACAATGTGTTTGATATGTTCGATACCATTCCATTGATTCCATTCCAGCCATTACTATGAGCCCGTCCTCCCCAATTAAGGTGCCAGCTGTGATTTAGAGGGAGAGGGAAGGAGAGAGAGGGATGGAGCAAAGAGGGATGGAGCAAGAGGGATGAAGCAAGAGGGATGGGAGGGATGGAGCAAAGAGGGATGCAGCAAGAGGGATGGAGCAAAGAGGCATGGAGAAAGAGGCATGGAGCAAGAGGGATGGAGGGAAAGGGATGGCGCAAGAGGGATGGAGGGAAAGGGATGGCGCAAGAGGGATGGAGCAAGAGGGATGGAGGGAAAGGGATGGCGCAAGAGGGATGGAGGAAAGGGATGCTGTATCAGAAAGAGAGCGAGAAAGAGAGAGAGAAACAGAGAACAGAGAGAGAGATGGAGAGAATGCGTGTGATGGAAAGATAATAAAATGACAGAAAGAAAGAGAGGGTATGAGGGGATAGAGATACATATGCCTACAGTAATGACACTGGGAGAGAGATATCAGGGAAATAAAGAGAGAGAATATCACAGATGGAGAGAAATGAGAGACATGCTCAGTACAGTGACAGAAGCATATGTGGGGCCTGGGTTACAGAGAGACAGACAGACAGCAGGCTGAGGCAGCAGTACTGAGGCAGCAGGCTAAGGCAGCAGTACTGAGGCAGCAGTACTGAGGCAGCAGTACTGAGGCAGCAGGCTGAGGCAGCAGTACTGAGAGTGATGAGAGTGATTCATTAGAGACAGATAAGTTGCAGATGTAGTTCTTCAACTCAACCCTAATGGTGTTTTACTACAGGACTGTTACAGCAACACCATCTCCTGTTAGAGAGGGACCTAGTGTGTGTGTGTGTATCACTTATCACTATCTTCTTAATACTGTGCTTGTCCACAAAAGAGAGGGTCCCACTAAAACACAGCATGAGACTGAGTTGTAATATAACATATTAGACACATGATACAGTAGCAGTAGATCAAACAAGCTATCTGCTGTGCTACCCTTAGCCCCATGCAGTGTGCTCCTGAGTGTCTGTTAGCGTGTGTGTGTGTGTGTGCGTGCGTGCGTGCGTGCGTGAGTGAGTGAGTGGTTGTGTGTGTGTGTGTGTGTGGTGTGTGTGTGTGTGTGTGTGTGTGTGTGTGTGTGTGTGTGTGTGTGTGTGTGTGTGTGTGTGTGTGTGCGTGTGCATGCCTGTGTGTGTGAGTGAGTGGTTGTGTGTGCGTGTGTGCGTGTCAGCCCAGGCAGACAGAGCACAGCTGACCCAGGTTACCTTTCACACCTTCACACAACACAGCTAGCTTAATACTGGCTCACAGCTGAGGCAACTGACTTTGTGTTGTTCATCAGTTTAACTTAAAGCAGGGCAACCAGTGGAGTAGGTGGCAGGGGAAATCACAGTCGTTTAAGCCTGACGAGGAGAGGATTTAGAATCTGGCATCTTGGAAGAGGGCGGGATGGGGCGGGAGCTAGGGCTGGAGGAGGAGACAACTGGGAGATGAGAGAGAGCTATAGAGAGAGAGAGAGAGAGAGAGAGAGAGAGAGAGAGAGAGAGAGAGAGAGAGAGAGAGCTATAGAGAGAGAGAGAGAGAGAGAGCTATAGAGAGAGCGAGAGAGAGAGAGAGCTATAGAGAGGGAGGGATAGAGAGGGAGGGAGAGAGAGAGAGAGAGAGAGAGAGAGAGAGAGAGAGAGAAAGGAGAGTATGTGGCATGACCGCAGGACCATAGGTCATTATGCTTAAAGTACACTCCTGTGCTGCCTGTCGGGGGTGAGAAGCATGTGAGAGAGAGAGAGAGAGAGAGAGAGAGAGAGAGAGAGAGAGAGAGAGAGAGAGAGAGAGAGAGAGAGAGAGAGAGAGAGAGAGAGAGAGAGAGAGAGAGAGAGAGAGAGAGAGAGAGAGAGAGAGAGAGAGAGAGAGAGAGATATAACCCATATTTATGCTTATTTATTTTTAACTATTTGCACATCGTTACAACACTGTATATAGACATAATATGACATTTTAAATGTCTTTATTCTTTTGGAACTTCTGTGAGTGTAATGTTTACTGTTCATTTCTATTGTTTATTTCACTTTTGTTTATTATGTACTTCACTTGTTTCATATGTTTCCCATGCCAATAAAGCCCTTGAATTGAATTGAGAGAGAGAGAGAGACAGAGAGAGGGAGAGAGACAGAGAGGGGGACAGAGAAAGAGCGAGACAGAGAGACAAATTTGACCCCAATAACTATCGTGGGATATGCGTAAACAGCAATGTTGGGAAAATCCTCTGCATTATCATTAAAGCAGACTTACATTTCCTCAGTGAAAGAAATTAACTGAGCAAATGTCAAATTATTGTACGACAGACAACGTTTTCACCCTGCACACCCTAATTGACAAACACACCAAAACAAAGGCAAAGGCTTTACTGATTTAAAAAAAGCTTTAGACTCATGCAGAATTCTGCAAAAATATCCTTTGTGTACAACGTAACACACCAAATAATGCATGCAGAGCAGAATTAGGCCGAAAACCGCTAATGATCAAAATCCATAAAAGAGCCATTAAATTCTACAACCACCTAAAAGGAAGTAATTCCCAAACCTTCCATAACAAAGCCATCACCTACAGAGGGATTCACCTGGAGAAGAGTCCCCCAAGCAAGCTAGTCCTGAGGCTCTGTTCACAAACACAAATAGCCCCACTCAACCAAATCATGAGAAAACAAAAAGATCATTAATTGACACATTGGAAAGAATTAACAAAAAACTGAGCAAACTAGAATACTATTTGGCCCTAAACAGAGAGTAGACAGTGGCAAAATACCTGACCACTATGACTGTCCCAAAATGAAGGAAAACTTTGACTATGAACAGACTCAGTGATCATAGCTGTACTATTGAGAGAGGCCGCCTTAGGCAGACCTGGCTCTCAAGAGAAGACAGACTATGTGCAAAATGAGTTGGAAACTGAGCTGCACTTCCTAACCTCCTGGCAAATGTATGACCATATTAGAGACATATATTTCCCTCAGATTACAGAGACCCACAAATAATTATAAAACAAATTCATTTTTGATAAACTCCCATATATCTACAGGGTGAAATACCACAGTGTGCCATCACAGCAGCAAGATGTGTGACCTGTTGTCACAAGAAAAGGGCAACCAGTGAAGGACAAACACCATTATAAATATAACCCACATTTATGTTTATTTATTTTCTCTTTTGTACTTGAACTATTTGCACATCGTAACAACACTGTATATAGAGATAATATGACATTTGAGACTGACTGACTATAGGATACTCACAGCTTTGACACTGGTCCTCCTTGGGGCCCCAACAGCGACCGTTACAGGATTTGTGACACTTCTGGCCTGTGTACAAGAACATGAACGTATACTGTTACACCAAGTACACACACATCCATGATACGAAAACATCACCAATTTAACACACTTCTCTACCAAGAACCTGGTAATAACAGGCATTTTACAAAACCCAAAGGGAGTCTCTTTCGTTCATGGTGTTTCAAGACGGGTAAAAACATTTGACCTAAAACAAGTTGTTTGCAGAGAGATAATGTTAGACATGCTATAATCATCGTAATCACTATCATCTTATTAGATTCTTTACCAAGCACCAGGTAATATCTGATACGGCTATGATTATTGTAACAGAGTGACACAATGTACTCTACTGTTTAGTTTCCTTAAAGGTAGACCGTTTGACGCTGCCACGAGTAGCACCAGAGATATCGAGATGAGCAAGATGTAAGACTTCCCTCTCACACAGTCACACACAGTATCTGCCCATGTGCACGGGTTCTGCGCATGTGCACGGGCTGTTTCAGCGTTGTAGCCACGGGACCAAAACAGTGGAGAAGCTGAGTCTACCTTTAATGAACTACAGTGTGTTCTCTCATTAACGACTGCTGCAGTGGAGAGAGACAGCAGCAGTAGCAACTAGCTAGACACTCTGCTGTTATATTAGTGCTAGCTGTGTTTTGGAGGGCTTAATTGACTGCCTGGTAATTGCAGTGTGAGGCAGGATGAGTGCTGGAGTGGGGTGTTCCAGTTCAGTTAAGACCAATTACATTGAAGGCTGACACTTTCTCTCTGACATTTCTATCTACATCCTCTCCCTTCCCTTCCCCTCTCCCTCTCTCATCCCTGCCTCTCTCCATCTATCCCTGACACTCTCTGACTCTCCATCTACTGCCCTTTGCTACCCTTCCCTCCCTCCCTCACTTCCTTGCTCCCTCCCTCGCTCCCTACCTATATGATAATTGGGTAAGCTTGGGAGATGGGGACAACGATAACATATGTATACCTGAGCCCACACAGAGTTTTCTTTGGTCTCTAGCTAAACCATGAAAAGCAGGCGAAAGAGTCATAACCAGGCTTTAGTGTCCAAGGTCTTACTATCTCCATTCTTTCCCCCTGACCTTGAGTAAAACTATCACACTCTTTCTCTCCACATCATCATGTTTCACCAATTCTTAACAAAAAGTGAAAGCTGAAGGTTAAAAAGTCAAAACGAAATGACTATGGGTGTAGCATTGAGAGGTAGAGGGAAATATATGTGAATTGATCGGAGGTGGATTTGAAATGTCTTTCTTGTTTTGAAGAGCCAATGAAAACAGAAACAAAACAAAACAAAAACTGCTCCAAGAATATGGAGACTATAGTCTTAAATGGATTACAAGTTTCCAGATCTCCTTGAACTTTGGCATGGTGTGTAGTGTGTGTGTGTGTGTGTGTGTGTGTGTGTGTGTGTGCGTGTGTGTGTGTGTGTGTGTGTGTGTGTGTGTGTGTGTGTGTGTGTGTGTGTGTGCATGCTTGCGTTTGTGCAGGACAGAGAGTCAAACGATCAAAAGTACTGAGGTGAGACCGATGGAGGGAATGCAATAGAGACTGATACCTCATCAATGCTGTAAATTGGGTTTGAAGTATGCTTCAGAGGTTGCACTAGTACAGCTAGTCATAAATAAAAACTAAACACATGTAATACATATAGAATGAAGGAAAAGCAACATAATATACTGAAGTAACCAAACATTAAGAACACCTTCCTAATATTGAGATGCACCCCCCCTCCCCCCTTATGCCCCCAGAACAGCCTCAACTCATCAGGGCATGGATTCTATAAGCTGAAAATCTGAATAAAACAAATACATTAATATAAATATGTATTATATATTTTTTTTCAACGTTTTCACAAAAGTAGTGCACTGGGCCTTTACTAGTATTTGCGGACCGATATAGACGTCTGTAGCGCGGGCAAAAACATTTTTTCAGCAACTCCACTTTGGCAAGAAAGGTAGTTGTATAATTAAAAACAGTATCTTACAGGATTTAATAGTTGGAATTGTAAGAGTTGTTGCCCTGACCCTTTCTCTGTTATTTTAATTCTAATGGGATGCAGAAAGAACAAAACCCTGTACTCAAACATTTACATCAAAAGGTGCAAAGTTATGGGCAAAGACACAAAACATCTACATCAAATTACATTTCTTGATCAAATAACATGGAAAACAACCACTTTTTGTGCAGTATTAATTTACCATCCTTACTTCATGTAAATGTACTGTACATGACTGTATTGTATATAGATTGGTCATCTAGGTTTGTACCTGTAGACTTTCCATCACCATGAGGAAAAACAACGACCAATACAGTAACTGAGTACATTGAGTCATCAAGTGTTTTGGGATGATGTGATGTGATGAGTATGGCGCTTGCAATGTTAGGGTTGTGAGTTTGATTCCCACGGGGGACCAGTATGACAATTTCAGTTTTGACATAGTTTGCATTTGCAAAGTATTTCAAGAAACTGGAAAATATATACCAAGCAAGTCTTTTTATAATCCACATGTATTATCAGATTAACCTTTTCTGTTTTGGATAGATAATTATCAGACTCAATATACAAATTCTGGTAAACACTCTAACGCATTTTGTTAAAAAAAATTCACAAAAGTTGTGCACTGGGCCTTAACTAGTCCTGTATTAGCGGACCGATATAAATGTCTTCAGATGGCGGCAAAAGAATCGCAGCACACCCAACCACAAACTACTTCCCGCGGCTATGCACAGGGAAAATGACCAATGCTGACTGCAATGCGTCCCACAGTTGTGTCAAGTTGACCTGATGTCCTAAGGGGTGGTGGACCATTTTGATACACACAGGAAACTGTTGTACATGAAAAACCCAGCACCATTGCAGTTCTTCACACAAACCGGTGCACCCACTACCATACTCCGCTCAAAGGCACTAAAATCTTTTACATTTGAGTCATTTTTCCTGCATATTCCCCCTGTATATCCCCCTTCCTGTATGTCCCAGTCCAGGAAATATAATTCCTGTATATGCCCCTCCTGTATAGCAACCCCCCCACCCCCATATATCCCCCTCCTGTGTACCCCCCGTATACCCCCCGCATATCCCCCTGTATATCGTCTTCCGTATAACCCTTCCCATATATCCCACCATATATCCTCCTGGTATATTCCCCTCATGTATATCCCCCGTGTATTGCCCCTCCAGTGTACCCCCCTCTCCCCCTTGTATATCCCCCCTCTCTATATATCACCCCCATATATCCCGCCCTGTATCCCCCTGTATATTTCCCAGTTGCATATCTCCCCCATATATCCCCCCATATATCCCCTTCATATATCCACCCGTATATCCCCCCTCCTGTATATCCCCCTCTATATCTCCCTTTTGTATTTCCCCTCCTGTAAATCCCATCATTTGTATCCCCCCTGTATATCGCCCCTGCATACCCTCCCGTATATGTATATATCCCACTTGTATATCTCCCCCCGTATATCCCCCCACATAGCCACCCCATATATCCCCCTCGTATATCCCCCCGTATATCCCACCCTCCAGTATAACCCCACTGTTCATGCCCCCCATATATACCCTTGCATATATTCCCCAGATTACCCCTCGCCATATATCCCCCGATGTATATACCCCTCCTGTATATGCCCACTGAAATCCCTACTGTATTACTCCTCCAGTTTCCCCCTTCGTATACCCCTCGCATATCCCCCTGTATAACCCCTCCCATATAACCCTTCCCATATATTCCACCATATATCCCCCTGTGTATTCCCCTTCTGTATATCCCCCCCGTATATCCCCTCCTGTATACCCCCCACATATCCCCCTGTATATCCCCTCCCAAAAAACCCTTCCCATATATCCCACCATATATCCCCCTGGTGTATTCCCCTTATGTATATCCCCCCTGTATAGCCCCTCCATTATACCCCTCTCCTCTATATCTCCCCTGTATATCCGGAAGTTTACATACACTTAGGTTGGAGTCATTATAACTAGTTTTTCAACCACTCCACAAATTTCTTGTAAACAAACTATAGTTTTGGCAAGTCGGTTAGGACATCTACTTTGTGCATGACAAGTAATTTTTCAAAAAATTGTTTACAGACAGATTATTTCACTTATAATTGTCACATCCTGACCAGTATAAGGGGTTATTTGTTATTGTAGTTTGGTCAGGATGTGGCAGGGGCTGTTTGTTTAGTGTTTCGGGGTTTGTTGGGCTATGTTCTTTGTTAGTCTATTTCTATGTTAGTTCTAGTATATCTATTTCTATGTGGTGTTTGTTGGGTTGACCTTCAATTGGAAGCAGCTGCTCCTAGTTGCTTCTAATTGAAGGTCCTATTTAAGAGGGGTGTTTTTCTATGGGATACTGTGGGTAGTGTTCCTTGTATAGCGGTAAGCCTTACAGGACTGTTTATCGTCATTATTTTTGTATACGTTTGTTTTGGTTTTCCTTCTTTCTGCCGAATAAAAGAAGATGAGTATACACATTCCCGCTGCATTTTGGTCCAATCCTTACGACAACCGTGACAATAATTCACTGTACCACAATTCCAGTGGGTCAGAAGTTTACATACACTAAGTTGACTGAGCCTTTTAACAGCTTAGAAAATTCCAGAAAATGATGTCATGGCTTTAGAAGCTTCTGATAGGCTAATTGACATCATTTGAGTCAATTGGAGGTGGACCTGTGGACATAATTCAAGGCCTACCTTCAAACTCAGTGCCTCTTTGCTTGACATCATGGGGAAATCAAAAGAAATCAGCCAAGATCTCAGAAAAAAACGGTCTTGGCTGAAAGGGGGAGGCTTTCAAGCCAAAGAACACCTTCCCAACCGTGAAGCACGGGGGTGGCAGCATCATGTTGTGGGGGTGCTTTGCTGCAGGAGGGACTGGTGCACTTCACAAAATAGATGTTATCATGAGGGAGGAAAATTATGTGGATATATTGAAGCAACATCTCAAGACATCAGTCAGGAAGCTTGTGGAAGGCTACCTGAAACGTTTGACCCAAGTTAAACAATTTTAAGGCAATGCTACCAAATACTAATTGAGTGTATGAAAACTTCTGACCCACTGGGAATGTGATGAAAGAAATAAAAGCTGAAATAAAGCATTCTCTCTACTATTATTCTGGCATTCACATTTTTTAAATAAAGTGGTGATCCTAACTGACCCAAGACAGGGAATTTTTACTAGGATTAAATGTCAGGAATTGTGAAAAACTGAGTTTAAATGTATTTGGCTAAGGTGTATGTAAACTTCCGACTTCAACTGTTTCATCTCGGTATATCCCGCCCTTTTTATCCCCACACTATATATATCCCCTTCTGTATATTTCCCCTTCTGTATATCCCCCCGTATATCTCCCATATATCCCCCCATATATCCCCCCATATATCCCCCCATATATCCCCCTCATATATCCCCCCATATATGTATATATCCCACTTGTATATCTCCCCCCGTATATCCCCCCTGTATATCCCCCCGTATATCCCCCTCTCTATATATCATCCCGTATATCCCCCCTGTATATCCCCCCTGTATATCCCCCCTGTATATCCCCCTCTCTATATATCATCCCGTATATCCCACCCTTTTTATCCCCACACTGTATATTTCCCCCTCTGTATATCCCCACGTATATCTCCCAGTTGTATATCTCCCTCCCATATATCCCCCCATATATCCTCCTTATATATCCCCCTGTATGTCCCTCCCTCCTGTATCCCCCCTGTATATCTCCCGTGTATATCCCGCCCTTTGTACCCTCCCTGTATATCCCCTGTATATCCTCCACTGTATAGCCCCCTGAAAATCCCTCCTGTATTACCCCTCCAGTATACTCCCCGTATATACCACCCGCATATCCCCCCATACATCCAATCCCATATAACCCTTCCCATTTATCCCCCCATATATACTCATCCTGCATAGCCCCTCCAGTATACCCCCTTCCTCTATACCCCCCTCTGTATATCCCCCATATATCCCATAATTTTTATCCCCAGCCTGTATATTTCTCCCTCTGTATATCCCCCACCCCCTGTATATCTCCCACTGTATATCTCCCCCCTGTACATCCGCCCATATATCCTCCCCTTATACTGTATATCGAACCCCATATATATCCCCCCTGTATGTCCCCCCTCCTGTATATATCCCACTTGTACATCCCTCTCGTATATCCCGTCCTTGTACCCCCCCGTATATCCCCCTGTATATCCTCCGCTGTATATCCCCCCTGTATATCCCCCTTTATATATCTTCCTGTTTTTGTGAAACCATCCAGTAAAAAGGCAACATAACTTATTTAAGTTAGAATATGTTTCCTTCTCTTTCATTGATGAGCTACTCACATGTAACACTGCTATTGGTGGGCACCACCAGAGGGCTGACGCGGGCGTTCTTCACGATATCTTGCCAGTGGATGGTGTCTGCATGGCACAGGAACTTATTCTGGTCGACATACACACCGCCTTGTAGGATCTCTGTGGGATAGGAGAAAACACAGAGAAACACATCAGGACAAAGTACTAACCCACGAAGATGCACGCACACACACGAACACACGCATGGAGGCACGCGCACAAACACACACACACACACACACACACACACACACAGGTGTAGTGTACACCGCTAGATATGAGAGAAACTGCTAACGGAGACCTCAGCCCTGACTCCTCCATCCTCCACCAGATAGATTTGATGGATGAGGTTTTTAGAAGGTCAGACAGACAAATCCTTGTCTTATTGCTCTTATTATTAACCATAATCTAGTTTTGTTGTTGTTTTTCCTCTCTCCTCTTCCTCATACCAACAGATACACACACACGCAGACATGCCACACAGATACACACACACACACACACACTTGCACGCACAGACACACAAACACGCCGCAGCAGACATAAACATAGGAAATAACTATGTTGCCCCCCCATGATACCAAATCCATCCAGCCTGGATTTTAACCCCCAGCCAGCTAGAGAGAGAGAGACAACAACAGTAACACATTTGTAATTTCATGTTTCATCAGGGGAGGGAGGTGAGGATGAGATTATATCCTGGCTGAGTCCCAAATGGAACCTATTCATTATGGGCCCTGGTCAAAAGAACTGCAATAAAGGGAATAGGTTGCAATTTGGGATTCAGTCTGTCTTCTAATATTGATCATACTGTCCACCTCGGATCAGAGAGTTTACTGGGGCTGGAGGCGATCCAACCAGTCTCCTCTTTTCACCCCCACTAACTTCCCTTCCTCTCACAGTGCAATATTGTGTTCTCTGATTGGTTCACAGAGGGCAGCACCGATTATTCTCATCCTGGGATCCTCAGACAGAGTCCTTATCAAACCTATTCTAGACTATTCTCAAAGAAAGTCCTTGTCAGACCTAATCCAGACTCCAGCCGAATAAAAAAACAAAATAAAACCCCAGCTTGTTGCTAGAAGATTAGCATTATTTACAGAGCTGGCTTTCTCTCTCTCCACAATTGTGTGTGTGTCAGTGTGTGATGGGGGAATCTATCTCTATCTCCCCACAAGCAGATCAGCAATGTACGGTTATAACAGATGAGCAGTATTCATAACCCCTATGGCTGGCAGAAGCCCCGTAACAGAGTGTGTGTCTGTGTGTGTGTGTGTGTGTGTGTGTGTGTGTGTGTGTGTGTGTGTGTGTGTGTGTGTGTGTGTGTGTGTGTGTGTGTGTGTGTGTGTGGGTGGGTGGGTGGGTGGGTGGGTGCATGTATGTGTGTGTGTGTGTGTAACCTAGCAGTACCCGTAGCTCACTGATTAAAGCATACTCCACAGATGATGGGAGGTGGTGTTAATATGTTTTCTGCTTCTCTCTACAGGAGGGAAGGAACCTGGCGCTCATCACGGAAATTAATTCTCAGCCACGCTATGGGAGTGAGGGACCTTCCGCTAGGGTACGTGTGTGTCTGTTTGTGTGTGTCTGTGCGTGTGTGTGTTGGATGTTTCCGCTAGGATACGTGTGTGTGTGTGTGTGTGTGCGTGTGTGTGTGTGTGTGTGTGTGTGTGTGTGTGTGTGTGTGTGTGTGTGTGCGTGCGTGCGTGTGTGTGTGTGTTGGATGGTTCCGCTAGAGTATGTGTGTGTCTGTGCGTGTGTGTGTTGGATGGTTCCGCTAGGGTACGTGTGTGTGTGTGTGTGTGTGTGTGTGTGTGTGTGTGTGTGTGTGTGTGTGTGTGTGTGTGTGTGTGTGCGTGCGTGCGTGCGTGCGTGCGTGCGTGCGTGCGTGTGTGTGTTGGATGGTTCCGCTAGAGTATGTGTGGCACTCACAGCACAGAGGAAGGAGCAACCACTGCTCATAGGCAAACTGGGCTGTGCAGGGGACAAATAAACACTACCAAACAAACACAGCATAAAACCTCAGCATGACTTCCCTGACCCCCAATGTGTTTTTATGGACAAGAGGAGAGGCAATGTGGTGTGTGTGTGTGTGTGTCTGTGCGTTTGTGCATTAGTACATGTTTGACTTGTCTCTTTGAGCGTGGATGACCCTCTCTGCGTGTTCAGGCTCTGCTCAGTGTTTCAGAGTCCCTCGTTTTTAAACATGAGTTACACATGGGGCCTATGAGGTACGTCCGACAGATAGGAGGAATGTGGTTCACAACAAAGAAAACCAGAGAGAAAGCTTGGTAAGAACACGACCAGTATCTGATTGTTGTCACAACATTAAGACCCCAAAATATTATAATCGTGGGAATTATTGTTAAAAAGTCATACATTTCCACAGTTCAATTTTCCCCAAATGACAACAAACAGAAAGTCTAGCCTTGATAAATTAGCAGTATTTTTTAAATATTTGTTATATTAATCAGGGAGTCACCATTAAGACCAATGTCTCTTTTACGAGGGAGTCCCTGCATATACAACCTTACAAAATATACAGTGCCTTCGAAAAGGATTCAGACCCCTTAACTTTTTCCACATTTTGTTACGTTACAGCGTAATTTCTAAAATGTATTAAATAAAACATCTAATCCTCAGCAATCTACACACAATACCCCATAATGACAAAGTGAAAACAGTTTTTTAGACATTTTAGCAAAATCAATAAAAATTAAAACAGGAATACCTTATTTACATAAGTATTCAGACCCTTTACTATGAGACACGAAAGTGAGCTCAGGTGCATCCTGCTTCCATTGATCATCCTTGAGATGTTTCTACAACTTGATATTTGCTAAAATGTCTAAAAACCTGTTTTTGCTTTGTCATTATTGGGTATAGTGTGTAGATTGATGAGGGAAAAAACTATTTAAGCAATTTTAGAATAAGGCTGTAAGGCAGGTATTCCCAAACTGCGGCACGCGTACGTGCAATGCCATTGGGGGTGCGCCAAATTAAAATGTGATTCACATAAAACTTCCTTCACATTTTCAAACAGTCCATTAATATTTTTAAACGGTGTTATACATTTGGGTGAGGCTTTTTTCTCACTTGAGTAGCCTCGTTTCACAGCCCAAAGTTAAATTAAACCAACTAGTGTTCAGCGAAATAATAACACTATGTCAAATACAGGTAGCCTAGTCGAATAATTAACATCCAATCACATCCACCCGCCAACCCCCTCTTTTACGCTACTGCTACTCTCTGTTCATCATATAAGCCTTATCTTTAACCATATCTACATGTACATATTACCTCAATCAGCCTGACTGTATGTAGCCTCGCTACTTTTATAGCCTCGCTACTGTATATAGCCTGTCTTTTTACTGTTTGATTTCTTTACCTACCTATTGTTCACTAATATCTTTTTTTGCACTATTGGTTAGAGCCTGTAAGTAAGCATTTCACTGTAAGGTCTACACCTGTTGTATTCGGCGCACGTGACAAATAAACTTTGATTTGATTTGATTAACCGTTACTCTCACGCAGGAATTCCACTAATGGTCCGTATGTAGCCAAACATAGCTGCTGTTCATGTTGGTATCTGTACTGATGGCTCAAAAGCCATGACAGGGAGACATAGTGGAGTGGTAACGTGTGTGCAAGCAGTTGCTCCCAACGCCACTTGTGCACACTGCGGCATCCACCGAGAGGCTCTTGCTGCCAAGGGAATGCCTGACAGCTTGAAAGATGTTTTGGACACTACAGTTAAAATGGTTAACTTTGTTAAAGCAAGGCCCCTGAACTCTTGTGTATTTTATGCATTATGCAATGATATGGGCACCGACAATATAACGCTTTTACAACATACAGAAGTGCGCTGGTTATCAAGGGCCAAAGTATTGACACGTTTTTTTAAATTCAGAGACAAGTTTGAAGTTTTCTTTACTGACCATAATTTTCATTTGTCTGACCGCTTGCATGATGACAAGTTTCTCACACGATTGGCCTATCTGCGTGATGTTTTTTCTTGCCTGAATGATCTGAATCTAGGATTACAGGGACTCTCCACAAATATATTCAATGTGCAGGACAAAATTGAGGCTATGATTAAGAAGCTTGAGCTCTTCTCTGTCTGCATTAACAAGGACAAAACACAGGTCTTTCCATCATTGTATGATGTTTTGTGTGCAAATTAACTCATGCTTACAGACAATGTCAAATGTGATATAGCGAAGCCCCTGAGTGAGCTGGATGCGCAATTACGCATGTACTTTCCAGAAACGGACGACACAAACAACTGGATTCGTTATCCCTTTCATTCCCTGCCTCCAGTCCACTTACCGATAACTGAACAAGAGAGCCTCATCGAAATTGCAACACGTGGTTCTATAAAAATGTAATTTTATCCACATTTCTGGATAGGGCTGTGCTCAGAGTTTCTTGCCTAGGCAAATTGCACTGTTAAGACACTGATGCCCTTTGCAACCACGTACCTATGTGAGAGTGGATTCTCGGCCCTCAGTAGCATAAAAACTAAATACAAGCACAGACCGTGCGTGGAAAATGATTTAAGACTGAGACTCTCCAATACAAAACAACATTGCAGAGTTATGTTCATCCTTTCAAGCACACCCTTCTCATTAACCTGGAGTGAGATATTCACAATTTTTGATGAACAAATAAGATTTTATATCAAGTTCATTGAGACACCAAGTTCATTTACCTGGCACCAAGTTCACGAATCAAGTTCGTTGAGACACCACAGTAGTAGGCCTGATTAGGTAGGCAATCTGATGGCATGGTGCCAGGTAAACAACTTCTCCCTCAACAGCAAAACAAAGGCACTGGTTGTGGACTTCAGGAGAAACCAGGCTGGGCACGCCCCCATCATCATCAATGAGGCCGCCTTGCAGATGGTCAAAAACGGCAAGTTCCTCATCGTGCACATCGCCGAGAAGCTGAAATGGTCAAACCACACGGACACCGTGGTGAAGAAGGCACGTCAGCAACTCTTCAACCTCAAGATGCTGAAGAAATGTGACCTGTCCCAGATGGCCCTCACAGTGTTCTTTCTACAGGAGCACCACTGCCAGGCTGCATCACGTCCTGGTACGGCAACTCCACCGCTGCGGACCACAAGGCGCTTCAGAGGGTGGTGTGCTTAGCCTTCCAGGACACCTACAACACCAGGTTTTGCAGGAAGGCCAAGAAGATAATCAAGGACCCAAGCCACCCAAGCCATGGTCTATTCTCCCTGCTTCCTTCACTCCCATGCAGGCAGTACAGGAGCATCAGGGCACCCCCCCTCCCTCCTTGCTGCTCCCCTTACGTATATTGTACCCCCAAAAAAACAATTACCGTTCCCCCACCCACCCCGCAATGGACAATTATCATTGTTATAGTGTAAATGTGTATACTGTATATTACTCTTCCATTCACTCCTCACTTCCTCCCTGCTGCTCCCCCACGAACATTCCCCAATGGACTCTTCCCCTGCCCCCACCACCCAATGGTAATTTGTCATTGCTACAGTTGTAAATGTGTATATTATTATTATTACTATTATTATAATTGTTACTGTTCCATATTTTGTCTCATTGACTTTCACTGTAACCTGCAATTACATCTGTGTCCCTGTACATGGGACTAATAAACTCAATCTAATAGAATCTAATCCAAAGACAAAACATACCAATAAAAGTACTGTAAAAGAAAACAGTGCTAACTCTCCTACACAGTATACTGTGTGCTTTTGATTACAGTACCTACCATGGCCTGCTACACACTGTGCTGGTAGCTGTTGCTGGAAGTTGGTGTGTGTGTGTGTGTATGTGTGTGTGTGTGTGTGTGTGTGTGTGTGTGTGTGGCTGGTAGCGGAGGCCTCTGTTGATTGTTTAGTGGGTTGAGAACGGACTCTTAATTAGCCAATTCACTGAGCCTGTGTTCCCAGCTATCCCTGTTCCCCTGAGCCAATCACACACACACACATCTTTACACTACAATGGTATGGCAAAACATCTCTTCAGCCTCCCTCCCTTCCTCCCAGATCTCCCTCCCCTCCTCCCTCCATCCAAAACAGACCATCGGAGGAAAATAATAAGAAATGTAAGAAAGCAGAACAAATGTATGCAGCCAATTATTCCAAGGGGTAAATGCTCCTTCTGTTTTTTAATTGCAGAGTGGCGGTGAATTTTATTAACTCTGGGAGGCAGATATCAAACTTGGCTCATGCGGATCGAGTAGTTGGAATTGGAAAAGGCATTAATGGCCTCTTCAGAAAGGATGCAAATTATCGTCTTGTTGTTATTGTGCTACCTAATAAAATTATAAGGTGAAGATCATTCAGCGCAGATGCTCTACATGCATGTTTAATGTGAGGTCATTCTAGTGTGTATGTGTGCGTACACGTGTGTGTGTGTGTGTGGGTGTGTGTGTGTGGACGTGTTTAACTATTCTTGTGGGGACCAGAAGTCCCCACAAGAATAGTAAACTAACAACCATTTCACCAACTGGGGACATTTTGTTAGTCCCCACAAGGTGAAATGCTTTTTCTAGGGGGTTTAGGGTTAAGGTTAGAATTAGTGTTAGAATTACATTAAGGGATAGGGTTAGGATCTACGGTTAGTTTTAGGTTTAGGGCTAGGAGCTAGGGTTAGGTTTAGGGTTAGAGTTAAGGTTAGGTTTTTGGGTTAAGGTTAGGGTTAGGGTTAGGGTAAGAGTACGGGTTAGGGTTAGGGGTTATGGAAAATAGGATTTTGAATGGGACTGAATTCTGTGTCCCCACAAGGTTATCTGTACAAGGCCATGTGTGCATGTCTGTGTGTGTGTGTGCATGTGTGTGTGTTTTCCAAACCTGCCTCATACATCACAAATTCCCTCCATTATTGTGATGTGAAAGTCTTAACATGATAAATGAACAAAGGGAAAACAATACCTTGAAAAAAATCCATAAATGTATCATTCTTGTGCAATACTCAATGCCTAGGTTTACTTCCAATGTACTCTCTTCCTACCATACCTTTGACTGCACATTATGCCTTGAATCTATGCTATCGTGCCCAGAAACCGGCTCCTTTCTGTCACGCTCTGACCTAAGAGAGCTGTTTTTTCTCTGTTTAGTTAGGTCAGGGTGTGATAGGGGGTGGGCATTCTATGTTTTTTGTTTCTATGTTTTGGCCGGGTATGGTTTCCAATCAGAGGCAGCTGTCTCTGATTGGAAGCCATACTTAGGCAGCCTTTTCCCACTTGGTTTTCGTGGGTAGTTGCTTTCTGTTTAGTTTGTATAATCTGACAGAACTGTTGGCTGTCATTTTGTTTATTTTGTCTAGTTTTCATTATAATATATAACGATGAGCACTCAACACGCTGCACCTTGGTCTCCTCTATATGACACCCGTTACAGAACTACCCACCACGATTGGATCAAGCGGCGTGCCCGGGCAGAGATGGATACCTGGTCGACGGAGGATTGGATAGAAAGGAGAAACTGGACTTGGGGCCAGGTAATTGACAGGTATCGTAGCCTACTGGGGAAGAACGAGAGGCAGCCCCAAAACATTTTTTGGGGGGGGCACACGGGTAGTTTGGCGGGGCCAGGGGTGAGACCTGAGCCAACTCCCCGTGCTTATTGTGCTGAGCATGTGCCTGCCTCTCACACTCCCCCTCCAGTGCGCCTCCATAGCCCAATACGTCCTGTCCCTGCTCCTCGCACTCTCCCTCCAGTGCGCCTCCATAGCCCAGTACGTCCTGTGCCTGCTCCTTGCACTCTCCCTCCAGTGCGACTCCATAGCCCAGTACAGCCAGTGCCTGCTCTGAGCACCCGGTCCTCAGTGCGTCTCTCCAGTCCGGTGAGACCTGTTCCAGCTCCATGAGAAAAGCCTATAGTGATAATCTATGGTCCGAAGCCTGTAGAGATGATCCATGGCACAAAGCCTCCAGTGATGATCCATGGCCCGGAGCCTGTAGGGATGTTCCATGGCACGAAGCCCCAAGAGGTAATCCATGGCCCGGAGCCTGTAGGGGTAATCCATGGCAAGAAGCCTGTAGGGATTATCCATGGTCCGGAGCCTGTAGGGATAATCCATGGCAAGAAGCCTGTAGGGATGATCCATGGCCCGGAGCCTGTAGAGATGATCCATGGCACGAAGCCTCCAGTGATGATCCATGGCGCGGAACCTGTATTGATGATCCATGGCATGGAGCTTGCAGCAACGGTCCCTAGTCTGGAACCTACAACGACGCTCTCCAGTCCGGAGCCTCCGGCGACACTCCTCAGTCGGGAGCCTCCGGCGACGCTCCCCAATCCGGAGCCTCCGGCGACGCTCCCCAGTCCGGAGCCTCCGGCGACGCTCCCCAGTCCGGAGCCTCCGGCGACGCTCCCCAGTCCGGAGCCTCCGGCGGCAGTCCGCAGCCCGGAGTCTTCGGCGGCGGCCTTCAGCCCAGAGTTTTCAGCGGCGGTTGGCGTTCCAAAGTCTCCGGCGATGATCCACTGTCTGGTTCCTCCGGACACACAGAAGCGGGGGGATCAACGGGCGGTGGGGGTGCTACGCCCTGAACCAGAGCCGACACCAAGTTCAGGTTTGCGGCCGGGAGTCCACACCTCTGGGGGGGGGGGGGTACTGTCACGCTCTGACTTAAGAGAGCTGTTTTTTCTCTGTTTAGTTAGGTCAGGGTGTGATGGGGTGGGCATTCTATGTTTTTTGTTTCTATGTTTTGGTCAGGTATGGTTTCCAATCAGAGGCAGCTGTCGATCGTTGTCTCTGATTGGAAGCCATACTTAGGCAGCCTTTTCCCACTTGGTTTTCGTGGGTAGTTGCTTTCTGTTTAGTTTGTATAACCTGACGGAACTGTTGGCTGTCATTTTGTTTATTTTGTCTAGTGTTCGTTTTCATTAAAATATATGACGATGAGCACTCAACACGCTGCACCTTGGTCTCCTCTATATGACGCCCGTTACACTTTTACTCTCTGTTCCGAACGTGCTAGACGGCCAGTTCTTATAGCCTTTAGACGTACCCTTATCCTACTTCTCCTCTAATATTCTGGTGATGTAGAGGTTAATCCATGACCTGCAGTGCCTAGCTCCACTCCTACTCCCAGGTGCTCTCATTTGTTGACTTCTGTAACCGTAAAAGCCTTGGTTTCATGTATGTTAACATTAGAAGCCTACTCCCTACGTTTGCTTTATTCACTGCTTTAGCACATTCTGCCAACCCAGATGTCTTAGCCGTGTCTGAATCCTGGTTTAGGAAAACCACCAAAAACCCTGAAATTTAAATCTTTAACTATAACATTTTCCACCAAGATAGCACTGCCAAAGGGGGCGGTGTTGCAATCTACTGCAGAGATAGCCTGCAGAGTTCTGTCTTACTATCCAGGTCTGTACAAAAAAAAAGCTTTTACTTCTAAAAATTCACCTTTGCAGAAACAAGTCTCTCACCGTTGCAGCTTGCTATAGACCACCCTCTGCCCCTAGCTGTGCCCTGGACAACATATGTGAACTGATTGCCCCCCATCTATCTTCTGAGCTCGTGCTGCTAAGTGACCTAAACTGGGACATGCTTAACACCCCGGCCATCCTACAATCTAAGCTTGATGCCCTCAATCTCACACAAATTATCAATGAACCTACCAGGTACAACCCAAAATCGGTAAACATGGGCACCCTCATAGATGTCATCCTAACTAATTCAAACTCCAAATACACCTCTGCTGTTTTCAACCAAGATCTCAGCGATCACTGCCTTACTGCCTGCATCCGTGATGGGTCTGCGGTCAAACGACCACCCCTCATCACTGTCAAACGCTCCCTAAAACACTTCAGCGAACAGGCCTTTCTAATCGACCTGGCCGGGGTATCCTGGAATGACATTGACCTCATCCCGTCAGTAGAGGATGCATGGTTATTCTTTAAATGTGCCTTTCTCACCATCTTAAATAAGCATGCTCTAATCATTTTTTTAACCAGCAATAGATATAGCCCTTGGTTCACTCCAGACCTGTCTGTCCTTGACCAGCACAAAGACATCCTGTGGCGTTCTGCATTATCATCGAATAGTCCCCGTGATATGCAACTTTTCAGGGAAGTTAGGAACCAATATACACAGGCAGTTAGGAAAGCAAAGACTAGCTTTTTCAAACAGAAATGTGCATCCTGTAGTACAAACTCAAAAAATATCTGGGACACTGTAAAGTCTATGGAGAATAAGAGCACTTCCTCCCAGCTGCCCACTGCACTGAGGCCAGAAAACACTGTCACTACCGATAAATCCACAATAATTGAGAATTTCAATAAGCATTTTTCTACGGCTGGCCATACTTTCCACCTGGCTACCCCTACACCGGTCAACAGCCCTGCGCTCCCCACAGTAACTCTCCCAAACCTCCCCCACTTCTCCTTCACCCAAATCCAGACAGATGATGTTCTGAAAGAGCGGCAAAATCTGGACCCCTACAAATCAGCCGGGCTAGACAATCTGCCGAAATTGTTGCAACCCCTATTACTAGCCTGTTCAACCTCTCTTTCGTATCGTCTGAGATTCCCATAGATTGGAAAGCTGCCGCGGTCATCCCCCTCTTCAATCGGGGAGACACTAGACCCTAACTGCTATGATATCATAACCGCATCGATTTGAGACATTACTGTGCAGCCGTATTCATCGACCTGGCTAAGGCTTTCGACTCTGTCAATCACAACATTCTTATTGGCAGACTCAACAGCCTTGGTTTTTCAAATGATTGCCTTGGTTCACCAACTACTTCTCCGATAGATTTCATTATGTCAAATCGGAGGGCCTGTTGTCCAGACCTCTGGCAGTCTCTATGGGGGGGCCGACTCTCTTGTCTGTATACATCAATGATGTCGCTCTCGCTGCTCGTGATTCTTTGATCCACCTCTACTAAGAAGACACCATTCTCTATACCTCTGGCCCTTCTTTGGACACTGTGTTAACTAACCTCCAGATGAGCGTCAATGCCATACAACTCTCCGTTCGTGGCCTCCAACTGCTCTTAAATGCAAGTAAAACTAAACGCATGCTCTTCAACCAATCGCTGACCGCACCTGCCTGCCCGTCCAGCATCACTACTCTGGATGGTTCTGACTTAGAATATGTGGACAACTACAAATACCTAGGTGTCTGGTTAGACTTTAAACTCTCCTTCCAGACTCGCATTAAACATCTCCAATCCTAAATTAAATCTAAAATCAGCTTCCTATTTCGCAACAAAGCATCCTTCACTCATGCTGCCAAACATACCCTCGTAAAACTGACCATCCTACCGATCCTCGACTTCGGCGATGTCATTTACAAAATATACTCCAACACTCTACTCAACAAATTGGATGAAGCCTATCACAGTGCCATCCGTTTTGTCACCAAAGCCCCATATACTACCCACCACTGCGACCTGTATGCTCTCGTTGGCTGGCCCTCGCTTCATACTCGTCACCAAACCCACTCGCTCCAGATCATCTACAAGTCTCTGCTAGGTAAAGCCCCGCCTTATCTCAGCTCACTGGTCACCATAGCCTCACCCACCCGTTGCATGCTCTCCAGCAGGTATATCTCACTGGTCACCCCCAAAGCCAATTCTTCCTTTTGCCACCTCTCCTTCCAGTTCTCTGCTGCCAATGACTGGAACGAACTGCAAAAATCTCTGAAGCTGGAGACTCTTACCTCCCTCACTAGCTTTAAGCACCAGCTGTCAGAGCAGCTCACAGATCACTGCTTATCTGTAAATAGCCCATCCAATCTACCACATCCCCATACTGTTTTTATGTATTTGTCTTGCTCCTTTGCACCCCAGTATATCTACTTGCACATTCATCTTCTGCACATCCTACCATTCCAGTGTTTAATTGCTATATTGTAATTACTTCGCCACCATGGCCTATTTATTGCCTTACCTCTCTTATCCTACCTCATTTGCACATGCTGTATATAGATTTTTCTACTGTATTATTGATTGTATGTTTGTTTATTCCATGTGTAACTCTGTGTTGTTGTATCTGTCAAACTACTTTGCTTTGTCTTGGGCAGGTTGCAGTTGCAAATGAGAACTTGTTCTCAACTAGCCTACCTGGTTAAATAAAGGTGAATTAAAAATATTAATATATATACTGCTCAAAAAAATAAAGGGAACACTTAAACAACACATCCTAGATCTGAATGAAAGAAATAATCTTATTAAATACTTTTTTCTTTACATAGTTGAATGTGCTGACAACAAAATCACACAAAAATAATCAATGGAAATCCAATTTATCAACCCATGGAGGTTTGGTCTTCAAAAAGAAAGGAGGACCAAGGCACTCTTCATATAATTGATTAAAATGCCTTTATTAGTATGGCATGTTCAATAGAAACAATGTTTTTTAAAAAACGACGCGTTTCGGCTGCATGGCCTTCATCAGGGTGTACAAAGAAATAATACAATGTTCTCTGTTTAACAGCTTTTCCAATTAACCCTAATTAGAAGGGGGAGTGGTTAAAATTGATTGGACACACCTAGGAAGCAATAGTATACACACTTTAAAGTGAAATGCTGTAGCTATGTTATCATAAAAATGTAACTCCAAACTAGAAGTATCAGAACACTTAGAAAGGTAGTTCTAACCTTAAATATGTCTGGGCGAAGTGTCAAGAATAAGAAAGCAATACATTCCATAGTACACTAGAACACAGCAAAACATGAACAACAAGAGTCTAAACATAGCTGAGGGCAATTGAGCAAAGATATCCACTAGATGACAGCAAATGTAACCATCACAACCATGGAGGTTTGGATTTGGAGTCACACTCAAAACTAAAGTGGAAAACCACACTACAGGCTGATCCAACTTTGATGTAATGTCCTTAAAACAAGTCAAAATGAGGCTCAGTAGTGTGTGTGGCCTCCACGTGCCTGTATGACCTCCCTACAACGCCTGGGCATGCTCCTGATGAGGTGGCGGATGGTCTCCTGAGGGATCTCCTCCCAGACCTGGACTAAAGCATCCGCCAACTCCTGGACAGTCTGTGGTGCAACGTGGCATTGGTGGATGGAGCGAGACATGATGTCCCAGATGTGCTCAATTGGATTCAGGTCTGGGGAACGGGCGGGCCAGTCCATAGCATCAATGCCTTCCTCTTGCAGGAACTGCTGACACACTCCAGCCACATGAGGTCTTAGCATTGTCTTGAATTAGGAGGAACCCAGGGCCAACCGCACCAGCATATGGTCTCACAAGGGGTCTGAGGATCTCATCTCGGTACCTAATGGCAGTCAGGCTACCTCTGGCGAGCACATGGAGGGCTGTGCGGCCCCCCAAAGAAATGCCACCCCACACCATGACTGACCCACCGCCAAACCGGTCATGCTGGAGGATATTGCAGGCAGCAGAACGTTCTCCACGGCGTCTCCAGACTCTGTCACGTCTGTCACGTGGTCAGTGTGAACCTGCTTTCATCTGTGAAGAGCACAGGGCGCCAGTGGCGAATTTGCCAATCTTGGTGTTCTCTGGCAAATGCCAAACGTCCTGCACGGTGTTGGGCTGTAAGCACAACCCCCACCTATGGACGTCGGGCCCTCATACCACCCTCATGGAGTCTGTTTCTGACCGTTTGAGCAGACACATGCACATTTGTGGCCTGCTGGAGGTCATTTTGCAGGGCTCTGGCAGTGCTTCTCCTGCTCCTCCTTGCACAAAGGAGGAGGTAGAGGTCCTGCTGCTGGGTTGTTGCCCTCCTACGGCCTCCTCCACGTCTCCTGATGTACTGGCCTGTCTCCTGGTAGCGCCACCATGCTCTGGACACTACGCTGACAGACACAGCAAACCTTCTTGCCACAGCTCGCATTGATGTGCCATCCTGGATGAGCTGCACTACCTGAGCCACTTGTGTGGGTTGTAGACTCCGTCTCATGCTACCACTAGAGTGAAAGCACCGCCAGCATTCAAAAGTGACCAAAACATCAACCAGGAAGCATAGGAACTGAGAAGTGGTCTGTGGTTACCACCTGCAGAACCACTCCTTTATTGGGGGTGTCTTGCTTATTGCCTATAATTTCCACCTGTTGTCTATTCCATTTGCACAACAGCATGTGAAATTTATTGTCAATCAGTGTTGCTTCCTAAGTGGACAGTTTGATTTCACAGAAGTGTGATTGACTTGGAGTTACATTGTGTTGTTTAAGTGTTCCCTTTATTTTTTTGAGCAGTGTATATATTTTTATATCTATAGGCTACACTGATTATTTTAGGCTATCTGGCAGTAGCATGTAAGCCTAAGCTTTAAGGCCTAATTGTATGCACGCCAAATAGCCTACACGCCAATCACCAATTGCTTTTAGGAATGGCTAGAAAAAGTTAGCGTCAATCCAAGTTTAATTCAACAAGAGAAAAGCTGTGAAATGGAGAGAAAATGACCAGAAAGGGAATATTTGGGAAAGATTTGGTGAAGTGGTAAAACAGGATGATAGCAGTGCCGGCTATGTTATGTGTGATGATTGTGAGGCGCTATACAAATTTGACAGTCACAAGACGGGGACTTCAATTAAGCCTACGGCACGTCAAGGAAACTATAGCCTACTGTTTAGGGCTGAGATTCCCAATTTAATCGTAAGAACCATAGGATTCTAAGATGAATTTAGGATGCTTTCGGGAAACCGGGCCCAGATGGGTTAAATGGAAACTGAAATCTGGACACTGACTGTAGGTCTATAACCTCTCACATGTAGCCTTCATATTAACTCCTGCAGAATTAAGCATTTCATGCAGTAAACTGATACACCAAATGTAGGCAAAATGTTGAATCAGGAACGGGAGAGTAGAGTGGATTCTTACTTTATCACATGTACTTGGGTCATTGCGGATGGGTTATTAGCAATTGCTGGCGGGTTCTGGTGAACGAACAGCTTACCCACGCACCACTAACACACACACACACACACACACACACACCATAACTCAATCCTCCTGATTCCCACTTAAAAGCAGGAAGTAGGAAGTACCAGTGTGTCACCTCAATAAGAAAGTGGTCAGATTAAGTGAATGCTAAGCCACTGTTTCGCTAGCATAGAATGCAATATGTTCCGGGTTCAGTCACCGGCTTCATTAATAAGTGCATTGACGATGTTGTCCCCACAGTGACAGTACCACATATCCCAACCAGAAGCCATGGATTACAGGCAACATCCACACTGAGCTAAAGTCTAGAGCTGACGCTTTCTAGGAGCGGAACACTAATCCGGACCTTTATACAAAATCCTGCTTCGCCCTCTGACGAACCATCAAACAGGCAAAGCATCAATACAGGACCAAGATTGAATCCTACTACACCAGCTCTGATGCACTTCGGATGTGGCAGGTCTTGCAAACTATTACAAAGGGAAACCCAGCCACGAACTGCCCAGTGATTTGAGGCTACCAGACAACCTAAAAGCCTTCTATGCTCGCTTCGAGGCAAGCAACACTGAACCATGCATGAGAGCCACAACTGTTCCAGACAACTGTGTGATCACGCTCTCCGTAGCCGATGTGAGTAAGACCTTTAAACAGGTTAACATTCAGAAGAATGCAGGGCCAGATGGATTACTAGGTTGCGTACTCAGAGCATGCGCTGACCAGCTGGCAAGTGTCTTCACTGACATTTTTAACTGCTCCCTAACCCAGTCTATAATAGCTACATGTTTCAAGCAGGTCCACCATAGTCCCTTTGACCAAGAACGCCAATTTAATTAAAGGACTATTGCCCCGTAGCACTCACATCTGAAATGCTTCGGTTATGGCTCACATCAACACCATCATCCCAGACACTCTGGACCCACTCCAATTTGCATACCGCCCCAACAGATCCACAGATGACACAATCTCTATTGCACTCCACATTGCCCTTTTCCACTTGGACAAGAGGAACACTTATGTGAGAATGCTGTTCATCAACGACAGCTCAGTGTTCAACACCATCATACCCTCCAAGCTCATCACTAAGCTAAGGACCCTGGGACTGAACACCTCCCTCTGTAACTAGATCCTGGCCTTCCTGACTGGCCACCCCCAGGTGGTGACATCCGCCTCCCTGACCCTCAACATTGGGGCCCCACAGGGGTGTGTGCTTAGTCCCCTCCTGTACTCCCTTGTTCAGTCCCCTCCTGCTTAGTGTTTAGTCCCTTCCTGTACTCCCTGGCTGCATCACCACTTGATATAACAACTGCTTGGCATCCGACCGCAAGGCGCTACAGAGGGTAGTGCGTACAGCCCAGTACATCACTGGGGCCGAGCTCCCTGCCATCCAGGACCTCTATACCAGGTGGTGTAAGAGAAAGGCTCCAAAAATTGTCAAAGGCTCCGGCCACCCAAGTCATAGACAGCAAGCGGTACCAATGCACCAAATGTGGATCCAACAGGACCCTGAACAGTTTCTACCCCCAAGCAATAAGACTGCTAAATAGTTAATTAAATAGTTACCTTTAGCTACCTTTAGCTACCTTTACTATCTGCATTGACCATTTTTTACTAATCACATATGCTGCTGCTACTGTTTATTAAATGTCACTTCATTCCTAGTTATACAGTATGTAAAAATCTACCTCAATTACCTCGTATCCCCTCGGTACTGGTACCCCTTGTATATAGCCTTGTATATATTGTTACTCATTGTGTATTTATTATACATTTTACTATTAAGTGTTTAACTTTTTCTATTATTTCTCTATTTTCTTTCTCTCTGCATTGTTGGGAACGTCCAGCCAGCAGATGTGTCCCTTTCATAGCACACAGCAAATGTGTGGCTAATGTTAACCTTGTGTTGATTTTTTTGTGTAAGATTTCTAGTGTTGATTCAAGAGTTAAATTAACACTGTAAAGAGTCAAATCAACACTCAGTGGTGTAAAATAACCCCAATGTTTGCATTAATAACCAGAGTTGAACCAAAACAACACCCATCATTATCATATTTCCCAGCTTGCTCTATTGCAGGTAGATTTTTATAATCGTTTGTTTCAATATCTTTGTTTTTGCATGTACATTGATTGACGAATTAATCTTACGCTACTGAAATATAAATAACATACATTTTCCAGTCTGTTACTTTGACTTATTGCACCCGTTACCGAAATGGTTGCACCAGTTTAGATGTTAAAGGTAGTCTCATATCCTATTATTCCCAACTCTGGCTGTCATTCTGAATGCAGGTTGCAGGTGAATACATTTTTTAAATGGTTGATATCCCCACTCTTGCTGGATTACTATAGGAATTACACATCCCTTTGCAAGCCAGCATAATGTGATTTACAGACCTGATCTGGCCTGTAAACTATGCGTTTCAGGCCACTGTATTAGGGTAAAACTAGGCCCTCAAAAGAAGGCTTTATGAAATATGTATTGTATTAAATAATTTAATTTCAGTGATAACATATTCACTTGGATCTCACATGAATGAATGCAACAGACATGTCTCTGTCACTAGCAAACACAGTCATGGGTGGTACTGGTAATGCTATAATTCACTCGAAAGGCACTCTACAGCAGGGCTATTCAATTCCGGTCCTGGAGGGCCGAAACATTTCTGGTTTGGGATTTTTGTATGGTTCTTTAAAGAACCCTAAAATGGTTCCCCTATGGCATCACTCTCAAAAGCCTTATTTGGTTCTAACTTGCACCTTTATGCTTAATAAGAGTAGGGAACAATGGGCATAGTGTAGTAAATTGAATCACATTTATCTTCCTGAGATCATCTAAAGAGCCAATTACCAATCAGCAATATACTAACATGGACCCCAGAAGGGTGCACCTTGAAAAATATGAATTAGTCTATACAAGACTGAACATAACTAAAGAACCATACTGTTCACAATGCTGCAGCGCTACAATATACATCATCAACTGTACTTCTCTAAGTGATAAGTAAGAAGTAAGGCATCGGTCTCGTCAAAAGTTGTGACCTATATGGGGACTAGGGTGCCATTTGAGTCACAGACAGTGTTGCCTACAGGAGTAGCAATGCTGGAACGACCATATCAGTCAATGTTAGTGTCTTGGCTGGCACCGGTTGCTCTTTGAGTGCCCCTGTACCCACAGAGAGAGAGTGAGAGAGACATAGATAAATATATATATAGAGAGAGATAAATAGAGAGAGAGAGAGAGAGAGAGAGAGAGAGAGAGAGAGAGAGAGAGAGAGAGAGAGAGAGAAGCAGTGTGAGAAGGAAGGGGGGCAGTCCCTGTCTCTTCTGTTCAAACAGGTGATCTCCTCTCTCATCAATCACTCTCACACATTCACATACACACAAACACACACGTGCACGCTCGCACCCGCACACACACACGCCCATACATGCAATACAGTCCGTCTCATCCCAGCCTGGCCTACTGAGCCCTGTTTCGTTACCAAGGATATCTCTGTGACAAATCGAGGCTGAGTAAACTTGAACAAACAATAAGAGAAACAAAACCACAGAGCGCTTACAGAACTGTGCCAACAACACTAATACAACCACCGATGTGACCACTAGATGTGACTTCATTCTAATACAACCACTAAAACTCAGACGTTACCCACAGGAGGTTGGTGGCACCTTAATTGGGGAGAACACGCTCGTGGTAATGGCTGGAGTGGAATGGCTGGAATGGAATCAAATTCATCAAACATATGATTTCCATTTGTTAGATGCCATTCCATTTGCTCCATTCCATACATTATTATGAGCCGTCCTCCCCGCCGCAGCCTCCACTGATGAGACCACATACTAAATCTATATTCCAAGTGAGGATGTAGTGGCTAAAGAAGAGACATATATAAGCGTCATCTGGATTTAACTTTCCCCAGTATTTCAGCAAGGGATTTACAGTAGTATTCTTATTTATTTACAAGTGATCCTTTCTATAGTATATCGCACTTGCAACAATCCCACTTGTTCTGAACTTTCTTGCTGTTCTAATGGTGTTTTTCTTGTAAGAGCTCATGTAGGATTTCCGGTAACACTTGGATATTCCATCTGCAGATGCTCTAAAAATTATATACAGACTCAGTAACAATTCAAGTAACTATCTACTAACCCACCCAGAGGCAGACAGCTGCTACAGGCCAGGCCAGGGTGTGTCTTTGTGGCACACAGTAGAGGAGGTGGTGCCCAGTACCGCCTAACGTGCTGCAAGGAGGTGCTGCTATGGAGGTGGTGCCCATAGCCCGATGCCGACGCTAGACAACTGCCAGCTATGGTGAGTCTCTGTGGCACTCAGTAAAGGTGGTAGGGTGCCCTGTGCCCACTGCAGACAGCTGGCTACCCATGAATCACAGGCATGGTGCCCACTGCACAGCCCAGGTGTGTGTGTGTGTCACCTTGTATGCATGCCACTATAGTTAAACTTCACGACCCACTCGGCCAGCCCGTCTATAGCTTCCATACCTTACCTAATATGCATGCTACTACAGCTGAACTTTACGGTCTCACTCTGTGGAAATATAATTACTAGAATGCACAATTTTCATTCAAGTAAATATTGTGTGATTGTATTTCTATGTTTCACTCAGTGTGTCCAGACAGGGTCAGGGCTTCAATGGCATCCTATCCTTCTTTGAGGTAGTGAGTTATATTGGATCCAGGGTGAAGATTTCCCTAGGTACAGATCTAGGATCAGCTTCCCCTCCCCAACCCCTAACGGGAAAATGCAAAACTGAGCCAAGATCAGCATCTAGGGGCAAGTTCACCCTATACAGGTACCTGTGCGCTCTGAGGTTGAGGGCTGTGACATCACTGACCTTTGACCATATGACCTTATATTTATGAACTGAGCATGTTTTCAAAGGACAAAATGTTTATGTTCCTTAGAAAAAACACTACAGTACATAAATCTGTCGGTAGCAAATGTATTCAAATATCCATATGAATTCTATATTATAAAACATGCTACAAGATCCCAACAAGATATAATGTCATCTACTAGATTAACAAAATGTTATAAATCAGAGTAATAAACACTCATCACCTAAAAAAGGAGACAGATTTGACTGAGACTGTCACACCCTGATCTGTTTCACCTGTCTTTGTGCTTGTCTCCACCCCCCTCCAGGTGTCATCCATCTTCCTCATTATCCCACAGTGTATTTATACCTGTGTTACCTGTCTGTTGCCAGTTTGTCTTGTCATGTCAGGTCTTACCAGCGTGTTTTCCCGTCTCCCTGCTTTCTCAAGTTATGTTTCCCCAGTTCTGGCCATTCTGCCTGCCCTGACCCTGCCTGCCGTTCTGTACCTGCCTGACTCTGACCCGTTTACGAACCTCTGCCTGTCCTGACCCCGAGCCTGCCTGCTGTTCTGTACCTTATTGACTCTGCCCTGGATTACGGACCTCTGCCTGCCTTTGACCTGTCTTTTGCCTGCCCCCTCTTTGGGTCAATAAACATCTGGGACTCTAGCTGTCTGCATCTGGGTCTTATCTTGACTTCTGATAGAGACTTGGTAACTATGTAGTTAATTTACCCCATATCTTAACACAAGGTCAGGGGGAAGAGGACCCCACATAAATCTCCTATAGGAATGGGGGTGCTATTTCAATGCTGTTAACACTGGGACAGAGTGAAATACAGCCAGGGAACCATTCACAAGTAATTACACTTTTATGTATTTAACTAGCGACCTGAAAATAACAACTGCATTAACTCTACTACATAAAACACTTTACGAGAGGTTCACTGAAGAAAAGTAGAGGAGAGAAAATCCTGAGAGAGAGAGAGAGAGAGGTGTTTTTCTGGATGTGCAGCTGTGCTCAGGCTCTGGTGTGTTACTGCGCATGGGGGTCACCGTGAGCGGAGGCGAAACGCAACTTTATAACACCACACTGCTACTGACATTCACGCCTGAGAGACCACTAGCATGTCACATGACCATCACGTGATCATCATAATAAAATAATATTTCATTTTATTATGAGGATAGATGGTGGACTACAATCTCAAGCCTTAGAAAACCCTATCTGCATCCCAAATGGCACCTTCCCTTTGTAGTGCATTACTATTGACCCAGGATTATCCTGAGCACCATAGGCTCTGGTCTAAAGAAGTGCACTATATAGGGAATAGGGTGGCCTTTAAAATGCAGCCATGACCTGAATGCTAACAGATAAGGCACCATTCGTATTTCATTCCATTTAAACGGATCAAGGTCGGTTCCCTGGTTCACAATGAGTCATTTGTGTCCTGGAGAAAAGGGACAGTCTGGTTGGAAAAAGAAGAATTCAACCCCATAACAGCACTTGAAAACAAATGACATTGGCAATAAATAAAAGACTGCAGCCGCATAGAAATAAATCTACTTTAGATCCTCCCGCAAGGTTGACGTTGATAAAAAAAAGGTATCAACAAATGTGACCCACCACCTGTATTCGGTCCTATGCAGTGAAATTTAAAATTATGTTTTTACATTGGATAAAAATAGAGAAACACACAATTCATATATACATATTGGAAAGACACACAGTATTGTAAGGGGTGTTTAGCTGGCGGCAGAGAAGTCAGACGCAGGAGAGAAATAACTGTGTTTCCAACAGCGCAGTTTATTACAAAAAACCCACCGGAAAACATAATAATAAAAGTCAATGGGTTAACATAACCTGACGCACACCAGTACAGACGTACAC
Source organism: Salmo trutta (assembly GCF_901001165.1). Taxonomy (NCBI): domain Eukaryota; kingdom Metazoa; phylum Chordata; class Actinopteri; order Salmoniformes; family Salmonidae; genus Salmo; species Salmo trutta. Next base: position 18,659,501 of record NC_042976.1, on the reverse strand, counting down.
AAACACTTACAATAAACAATCTCCGACAAGGACATGAGGGGAAACAGAGGGTTAAATACACAACATGTAATTGATGGGATTGGAAACAGGTGTGAAGGAAGACAAGACAAAACCAATGGAAAATGAAAAATGGATCAGTGATGGCTAGAAGGTCGGTGACGTCGACCGCCGAACACTGCCCGAACAAGGAGAGGGACTGACTTCGGCAGAAGTCGTGACACTATTCATATATACATATTCATATTGTAATATACAGTACAGTTAAATTAGGTATTTCGAAAGAGGAGAGGAAATGTGAAACAACTTCTCTAGGTCTTTCTTTTCTGCTCCTGACCAATAATAAAGATGGGACAAGATCAGAGCCTGAACAAGTACAGTTGATCTTCGTGTCAAAAACACAGAGCATTTTATTATAACAGACATACCTCTCTCCACATCTTCACAACAACTTTATCAATATGACTTGACCATGATAACTTCTCCCCATCTTAACAACATTTATCAATATGACTTGACCATGAAAACTTCTCCCCATCTTAACAACAACATTTATCATTATGACTTGACCATGATAACTTCTCCCCATCTTCACAACAACTTTGTCAATATGACTTGTTTTTAATTGTTTTATTTCACCTTTATTTAACCAGGTAGGCTAGTTGAGAACAAGTTCTCATTTACAACTGCGATCTGGCCAAGATAAAGCAAAGCTGTGCGACACAAACAACAATGCAGTGTTACACATGGAATAAACAAGCATACAGTCAATAACACAATAGAAACAAAATAAAGTCTATATACAGTGTGTGCAAATGGCGTAAGGAGGTAAGGCAATAAATAGGCCATAGTAGCGAAGTAATTACAATTTAGCAAATAAACACTGGAGTGATAGATGTGCAGATGATGATGTGCAAGTAGAAATACAAAACAATATGGGGATGAGGTAGGTAGATTGGATGGGCTATTTACCGATGGGCTATGTACAGCTGCAGCGATCGGTTAGCTGCACAGAGAGCTGATGTTTAAAGTTAGTGAGAGAAATAAAAGTCTCCACCTTCAGCGATTTTTGCAATTCGTTCCAGTCATTGGCAGCAGAGAACTGGAAGGAAAGGCGGCCAAAGGAAGTGTTGGCTTTGGGGGTGACCAGTGAGATGTACCTGTTGGAGCATGTGCTACGGGTGGGTGTTGTTATCGTGACCAGTGAGCTGAGTACGGAGAATTTTTTTAATGAAATGTTTGAAATGTATGCATTCACTACTGTAAGTTGCTCTGGATAAGAGCGTCTGCTAAATGACTAAAATGTAAAAATGTAAATGATAAGGCGGAGCTTTAGCAAAGACTTATAGATGACCTGGAGCCAGTGGGTCTGGCGACGAATATGTAGCGAGGGCCAGCCGACAAGAGCATGCAGGTCACAATGGTGGGTGGAATATGGGGCTTTGGTGATAGACTGCATCCAGTTTGCTGAGTAGAGTGTTGGAGGCTATTTTGTAAATGACATCGCCGAAGTCGAGGATTGGTAGAATAGTCAGTTATACGAGGGTATGTTTGGCGGTGTGATTTAAGGAGGCTTTGTTGTGAAATAGGAAGCTGATTCTATATTTAATTTTGGATTGGAGATGTTTAATATGAGTCTGGAAGGAGAGTTTACAGTCTAGCCAGACACCTAGGTATTTGTAGTCCACATATTCTAAGTCAGAACTGTCCAGAGTAGTGATGCTAGTCGGGCGGGCGGGTGCGGGCAACGATTGGTTGAAAAGCATGCATTCAGTTTTACTAGCGTTTAAGAGCAGTTGGAGGCAACGGAAGGAGTGTTGTATGGCATTGAAGCTCGTTTGGAGGTCTGTTAACACAGTGACCAAAGAAGGGCCAGATGTATACAGAATGGTGTCGTCTGTGTAGAGGTGGATCAAAGAATTACCAGCAGCAAGAGCTACATCGTTGATATATACAGAGAAAAGAGTCGGCACAAGAATTGAACCCTGTGGTACCCCCATATAGACTGCCAGAGGTCCGGACAATAGGCCCTCTGATTTGACACACTGAACTCTGTCTGAGAAGTAGTTGGTGAACCAGGCGAGGCAGTCATTTGAAAAACCAAGGCTGTTGAGTCTGCTAATAAGAATACGGTGATTGACAGTGTCGAAAGCCTTGGCCAGGTCGATGAAGACGGCTGCACAGCACTTCTTTTATTGATGGCGGTTATGATATCGTTTAGTGCCTTGAGCGTGGCTACGGTGCACCCGTGACCAGCTCGGAAACCACATTGCACAGCGGAGAAGGTACGGTGGGATTCAAAATGATCAGTGATCTGTTTGTTCACTTGGCTTTCAAAGACTTTAGAAAGGCAGGGCAGGATGGATATAGGTCTGCAACAGTTTGGGTCTAGAGTTTCTCCCCCTTTGAAGAGGGTGATGACCACGGCAGCTTTACAATCTTTGGGTATCTCAGACGATGCGAAAGAGAGATTGAACAGGCTAGTGATAGCAATAATTTCGGCAGATAATTTTAGAAAGAGAGGGTCCAGATTGTCTAGCCCAGCTGATTTGTACGGGTCCAGGTTTTGCAGCTCTTTCAGAACATCTGCTATCTGGATTTGGGTGAAGGAGAAGCTGGGGAGGCTTGGGCAAGTAGCTGCGGGGAGTGCAGAGCTGTTGTAGAGCATGGCCAGTTGTAGAGAAATGCTTATTGAAAATCTTGATTATCTTTGATTTATCGGTGGTGACAGTGTTACCTAGCCTCAGTGCAGTGGGCAGCTGGGAGGAGGTGCTCTTTTTCTCCATGGACTTTACAGTGTGCCAACACTTTTGGGAGTTAGAGCTACAGGAAGCAAATTTCAGTTTGAAAAAGCTAGCCTTTGCTTTCCTGACTGACTGCGTGTATTGATTCCTGACTTCCCTGAAAAGTTGCATATCGCGGGGACTATTCGATGCTAGTGCGGTCCGCCACAGGATGTTTTTGTGCTGGTCGAGGGCAGTCAGGTCTGGAGTGAACCAAAGGCTATATTTGTTCTTAGTTCTACATTGTCTGAAAGGGGCATGCTTATTAAGATGGTGAGGAAATTACTTTTAAAGAACGACCAGCATCCTCGACTGATGGGATGAGGTCAATATCCTTCCAGGATACCCGGGCCAGGTCGACTAGAAAGGCCTGCTCGCAGAAGTGTTTTAGGGAGCGTTTGACAGTGATGAGGGGTGGTCATTTGACCGTGGACCCAGGCAATGAGGTAATGATCGCTGAGATCCTGAATGAAAACAGCAGAGTTGTATTTGGAGGGTAAGTTGGTCAGGATAATATCTATGAGGTTGCCCATTTACGGATTTAGGGTTGTACCTGGTGGGTTCCTTGATCATTTGAGTGAGATTGAGGGCATCTAGTTTAGATTGTGGGACTGCCGGGTTTTAAGAATATCCCAGTTTAGGTCACCTAACAGAACGAACTCTGAAGATAGATGGGGGCAATCAATTAATATTTGGAGTCCAGGGCACAGCTGGGAGCTGAGGGGGGTCTATAACAGGTGGCGACAGTGAGAGACTTGTTTCTGGAGAGATTCATTTTTAAAATTAGAAGCTCAAACTGTTTGGGCGTAGACCTGGAAAGTATGACAGAACTTTGCAGGCTATCTGCAGTAGGTTGCGTCTCCCCCTTTGGCAGTTCTATCTTGACGGAAAATGTTGTAGTTGGGGATGGAAATCTCATAATTTTTGGTGGCCTACCTAAACCAGGATTCAGACACGGCAAGGACATCAGGGTTGGTGGAGTGTGCTAAAGCATTGAGTAAAACAAACTTAAGGAGGAGGCTTCTGATGTTAACATGCATGAAACCAAGGCTTTTTCGGTTACAGAAGTCAACAGATGAGAGCGCCCGGGGACACACAGGGCTTAGGTTAACCTCCACATCACCCGAGGAACAGAGGAGGAGTAGGATGAGGTTGTCTAGTGCGTTGTGGACAGAGAATAAAAGGAGCATATTTCTGGGTGTGGTAGGATAGATTCAGGGCATAATGTACAGACAGGGTATGGTAGGGTGCGGGTACAGTGGAGGTAAACACAGGCACTGAGTGACGATAAGAGAGGTTGCATCTCTGGACGCACTGCTTATGCCTTCCCTGTAGCTCAGTTGGTAGAGCATGGTGTTTGCAATGCCAGGGTTGTGGGTTTGATTCCCACGGGGGGCCAGCACAGAAAAAAAATAAAAATATGAAATTAAATGTATGCATTCACTACTGTAAGTCGCTCTGGATAAGAGCGTCTGCTAAATGACTAAAAATAAAAAAATAAAAAATTATGCTGGGTGAGGTCATCCCATGTGTGGAAGGTGGGACAAAGGAGGTATCTGAGGCATGTTGAGTGGGACTAGGGGCTATGCAGTAAACTAAAACAATGATAACTATCTTAAACAACAGTATACAAGGCATATTCACATTTGAGAGAGACATAAAGCGAGATATAAAGCAATCACAGGTTTTGATTGGGAGAGCTTACTAAGACAACAACGGGTAAGACAACAACAGCTAATCAGCTAAGATAACAACAACAGGTAAAATGGGGATGAATGGGCAGAGAGGGTCAGTTAACTACACACAGGGCCTGAGTTCAAGGCTGGGGCTGACAGATAAACAAAAAAATAAACAAAATGGAGTATCGTGATTAATGAACAGTGCAGCAGGCATCAGCTATGTAGCCAAGTGATCATAGGGTCCAGTGAACAGCAAAAGATGAAACAGGGAAGCCACTGGCGGGAGACACAGCGTTCAAAGTTAGCAGGCCGGGGCAAGTAGAAGCGTCTGCTCTGACATCCAGCAAAGGCCGGTTGAGGGCACAACAAATGGAGTTACATCGGCAGACCAGTCGTGGTGGAACGGAAGGGCTCCGTGTCGACAAAGGGTCCAGGCCCGTTGGCGAAAGAGGTATTGTAGCTGTAGCAATTGCGTTTGCTAGCCGGGAGATGCGCCTGGCTCATGGCTTACTGGTTCTAGCTTCGGGACAGGGGTGTTAGCCACTATAGCCACTCGGTAGCAGCTAGCTAGCAGCGATGAGCCGATGTAAAGGTCCAGAGCTTACGGTAAGAATCCGGTGGAGTAGTGGATTCTAGTTGTTTTGGGGTAGAGTCCGGGAGGCAACAGCTATGTAGCTAAGTGATCACTGAGCAGGCGGAGAGACGGGCCTGGCTCAGAGCTAGCTTCGGGGCTGGGCCACTCGGTGGCAGCTAGCTAGCTGTGTTTTAAAACTATATCTCTTGACACAATGATGAAAATAATCATGGCCTCTAAACCCTCAAGCTCCATACTGAACCCTATTCCAACTAAACTACTGAAAGAGCTGCTTCCTGTGCTTGGCCCTCCTATGTTAAACATAATAAATGGCTCTCTGTCCACTGGATGTGTACCAAACTCACTAAAAGTGGCAGTAATAAAGCGTCTCTTGATAAAGCCAAACCTTGACCCAGAAAATATAAAAAACTATCGGCCTATATCGAATCTCCCATTCCTCTCAAAAAAAATTGAAAAAGCTGTTGCGCAGCAACTCACTGCCTTCCTGAAGACAAACAATGTATACAAAATTCTTGTCTGGTTTTAGACCCCATCATAGCACTGAGACTGCCCTTGTGAAGGTGGTAAATTACCTTTTAATGGCGTCAGACCGAGGCTCTGCATCTGTCCTCGTGCTCCTCGACCTTAGTACTGCTTTTGATACCATCCATCACCACATTCTTTTGGAGAGATTGGAAACCCAAATTAGTCTACACGGACAAGTTCTGGCCTGGTTTAGATCTTATCTGTCGGAAAGATATCAGTTTGTCTCTGTGAATGGTTTGTCCTCTGACAAATCAACTGTAAATTTTGGTGTTCCTCAAGGTTCCGTTTAAGGACAACTATTGTTTTCACTATATATTTTACCTCTTGGGGATGTCATTCGAAAACATAATGTTAACTTTCACTGCTATGCGGATGACACACAGCTGTACATTTCAATGAAACATGGTGAAGCCCCAAAATTGCCCTCGCTGGAAGCCTGTATTTCAGACATAAGGAAGTGGATGCTGCTTTCTACTTTTAAACTCAGACAAAACAGAGATGCTTATTCTAGGTCCCAAGAAACAGAGAGATCTTCTGTTGAATCTGACAATTAATCTTGATGGTTGTACAGTCGTCTCAAATAAAACTGTGAAGGACCTCGGCGTTACTCTGGACCCTGATCTCTCTTTTGACGAACATATCAAGATTGTTTCAAGGACAGCTTTTTTCCATCTGCGTAACATTGCAAAGATCAGATATTTTCTGTCCAAAATTGATGCAGAAAAATGTATCCATGCTTTTGTTACTTCTAGGTTAGACTACTGCAATGCTCTACTTTCCGGCTACCCAGATAAAGCACTAAATAAACTTCAGTTAGTGCTAAATACGGCTGCTAGAATCCTGACTAGAACCAAAAAATGTGATCATATTACTCCAATGCTAGCTTCCCTACACTGGCTTCCTGATAAGGCAAGGGCTGATTTCAAGGTTTTACTGCTAACCTACAAAGCATTACATGGGCTTGCTCCTACCTATCTTTAAGTCTTTATTGAAGACTCATCTCTTCAGTAGGTGCTATGATTGAGTGTAGTCTGGCCCAGGAGTGTGAAGGTGAATGGAAAGGCACTGGAGCAACGAACCGCCCTTGCTGTCTCTGCCTAACCGGTTCCCCTCTCTCCACTGGGATTCTCTTCCTCTAACCCTATTACAGGGGCCGAGTCACTGGCTTACTGGTGCTCTTCCATGCCGTCCCTAGGAGGGGTGCATCACTTGAGTTGGTTGAGTTACTGATGTGGTCTTCCTGTCTGGGTTGGCGCCCCACCCTTGGGTTGTGCCGTGGCGGAGATCTTTGTGGGCTGTACTCGGCCTTGTCTCAGGATGGTAAGTTGGTGGTTGAAGGTATCCCTTTAGTGGTGCGGGTGCTGTGCTTTTGCAAAGTGGGTGGGGTTATATCCTGCCTGTTTGACCCTGTCTGGGGGTATCATCGGATGGGGCCACAGTGTCTCCTGACCCTCCTGTCTCAGCCTCCAGTATTTATGCTGCAGTAGTTTATGTGTCGAGGAGCTAGAGTCAGTCTGTTATATCTGGAGTATTTCTCCAGTGTCCTGTGTGAATTTAAGTATGCTCTCTCTAATTCTCTCTTTCTCGCTTTCTTTCTTTCTTTCTCTCCCTCGGGGGACCTGAGCCCTAGAACCATGCCTCAAGACTACCTGGCATGATGACGCCTTGCTGTCCCCAGTCCACCTGGCCGTGCTGCTGCTCCAGTTTCAACTGTTCTGCCTGCGGCTGTGGAACCCTGACCTGTTCACTGGATGTGCTACCTGTCCCAGACCTGCTGTTTTCAACTCTCTAGAGACAGAAGAGCGGTAAAGATATTCTCAATGATCGGCTATGAAAAGCCAACTGACATTTACTCCTGAGGTGCTGACCTGTTGCACCCTCGACAACTACTGTGATTATTATTATTTGACATGCTGGTCATTTATGAACATTTGAACATCTTGGCCATGTTCTGTTATAATCTCCACCCGGCACAGCCAGAAGAGGACTGGCCACCCCTCATAGCCTGGTTCCTCTCTAGGTTTCTTCCTAGATTTTGGCCTTTCTAGGGAGTTTTTCGTAGCCACCGTGCTTCTACACCTGCATTGCTTGCTATTTGGGGTTTTAGGCTGGGTTTCTGTACAGCACTTTCAGATACCAGCTGATGTAAGAAGGGCTATATAAATACATTTGATTTGATTTGATGATCAGGAGTAATGGTCCAGGGCTTACGGCAGGAATCCGGCGTTGTAGTGGAGAAAACAGTCCGATACTGGCAGACTGGCAAGTATTATCCAGGCTAAAAGTGGCTGGTGTCTGTGCACAAGGTAAAGGTCGCTAGCAGTGGCTGACAATGACTAAATAGCTAGTAGCTAATTAGTTGATTAGCTTCTGATGACTAGCTGCTGATGGACGTTCTGGCTATAAAGACTATAGCGGATCCATATCACCATTGGGTGAGGTGGGTTTCCGGAAGGTATATTTAATTTAAAAATGGAAAAAAGATTGAAAATACATTTAAATATATACAAAAAAGGATGAAAAATACAAAATATACACGGGAGAAATGTCAAACCACGTCTGCACTGCTACGTCATCTTGGTTTAATTGACCATGATAACTTCTCCCCATCTTCACAACAACTTTGTCAATATGACTTGACAATGATAATTGACCATCCAATGTTACTACAAGGAGTTCAGCTTCTTCAACTTGTTCAATGGTCAAATCCTTTATGCAAAACTCCAGTTGAGGTTTAGGTCTAAGATAATGCTTTTAACCAAATACAATGCTTTTGGTTAATATGTATTTAAGACCAGTTTATTGTTAATTACTGATTCTGACACTGACTGTAACTCCTTGCTAATAGTCTCAGTGAGCTCCCTAGCTGTAGGTGCTGATGTGTAGAGTGTGCAATCATCAGCATACATAGTCATTTTAGCTTCCTGTAAGACAAGTGGCAAATAATTTGTAAAATAGAAAAGAGTAACGGCCCAAGGCAACTGCCCTAAGGGATACCGCACTGTACATATCTGATGTTGGAGAAGCTTCCATTGAAGAACACTTTCTGGGTTCTATTGGGTAAGTAACTCTCCAACCATGTGATGGCAGGTAACAAATTATGATGACAAATTATGATCAATAACATGAAATCTAACAATACAGCTCCAACTATCATATTATTATTATTTATTTTAGCCAATCATCAGTCATCTGAGTCAGTGCAGTACAATTTGAGTGCCCTTCCCTATGTACGCATTTGCAAAGTCAGTAGTTAACTTGTTCTTTGAAGCTTGTTCAAACACAATTTTCTCCATCAGTTTACTAAGAACAGGCAGCAAACTGATTGGTTGACTGTTAGAGCCAGCAAAGGGTGCTTTACTATTATTTGGTAGTGGAATTACTTTAGCTTCCTTCAAAGCCTGTGGACACACATTCCTTTAGGCTTTGGTTAAAGACATGGAAAATAGGAGTTGCAATAGTCTGCTACCATTTTCAATAGTTTCCATCTAGGTTGTCTATACCTGGTAGCTCATCATTATTGATGGATAACAATCGTTTTTCCACCTCTTCCACACAAACATGACCAAATTCAAAACAGTAATCCTTCTCTTTCATTAGTAGAACTTCAATACACAACTATGATGGTTCACTGTTCAATGCTATCATTTCACTTCTCACTTTGTCCACTTTACCAGCGAAATATGAATTGAAATGTTTGGCTATATCAAAATGTTTTGTTATAAATGACCCATCGACTTCAATGAACAATGGATATTAATTGGGTTTTCTGCCCATAATATCATTTGAGGCGCTACAAAGTATTTCCCCATAGTTTTTTATGTAATTGTCTTGATTTGGTAATATAATATGTTTTTTGTGAAGTGTAGTCACAACATTTCTAAATTGACAGTATGTCAACCAATCAGCTGAGTAGCCTGACTTGTATGCCACCTTTTTGCATAATTTCTTTGAACCATATCATTTTTCAACTCATCATCGATCCAGGGGGCACTAGCAGTTCTCACAGTTAGTTTCTTAACAGGTGCATGTTTGTCAACAATTGGAAAGAATCATTTTACAAATACACTGCATCTGGATTCTCTTCCTTATACAAATCAGAACAACATACATTTTTTACATCTTCAAAAAAAGAGTCCTGAGAAAACATTTTCTATGATCTCTTATAATCTCTCCTTTGATACTTTGACTTTCCTTGTTATTGCCACAATGTTATGGCCACTACAGCCAAGTGGAACTGATATTGCTTTGGAACAAAGATCTGTAGCATTAGTGAAAATATGATTAATACAAGTGGATGTCACAGATCGAACACTATTGGTATACACTCTAGTGGTTGAGTGATAACCAGGGTCATGATACAGGCATTAGTCACAGCAAGAAGCTTCCTCTTGAGAGGAGAACTAGATGATAACCAGTTAATGTTCAGGTGACCAAGAAAGAAATATTATCCATGAGCATCAGAGACCTTATCTAACATCACACATATTCTCCAGATACGTACAGTTTGCACTTGGTGGCCTATAGCAGCACCCTAAAAGAAGAAGCTTCAGATGAGGTGAGCTATGATCTGGATGTGGTCTTGGTAGCTTTGGCAAAGCCGCCTTTCAAACCATTGAAGTCTGCCTTCATGAAAGTGGCTTCCTTGGTAGCGATTACTTCCATGAAGAGGATGGGTGAGCTCCATGCTCTTTCGGTAAGTTCTGAGTGCTACCAGATGGACCCCGGTGGGAGGAGTATATCTCTCCGCCGCAACCCTTCATTCCTCCCTAAGGTTCTGTCAGACAGGCATGTGAACATCCCTTTTATCCTGTCTGCTTACGAGCCCCCGGCAGTGGCGGGGGAGTCTGGGCCTCCCTCCGACATGCTGTGTCCTGTGCGGGCACTGGCTGCCTATGTAGAGCGGACACGGTCAGTGACATAGACCAGCTCTTTGTCTGCTATGGTGAGAGAGTCCTGGGAAAGCAGAGGCTCTCTCACTGGATCGTGGACACGATTACGACAGCATACCGCCTGGCTGGCAGGCCAGTGCTGGGATCTGTGGTGGCACATTCAACGCTGCTGCGGCCAGCTGGGCCTCCTCTTCTACCTTTGCTAGGTACTATCAGGTAAATGTGGCACCTCCCTCTGCGGTTGGTTCAGCGGTCCTGGGCGTCGCGTCCCCTTCCAGGGACTGTGCCGGGACCCCCCTTCCACATTGACGGCCCCTGCGTATCAATCCTGCGCTGGGACTTCGCCGCTGCCTGGCCAAATACCTCTAGCGCCGACAAAATCTGGTACGCGTATACCAATATATTGGAGTGATCCAATATAGTGAAACATAACGAAGATTACGTATGTAACCACGGTTATGTGAGCTATATGAATCACTCCAATCCCTCTACGGTGCTAGAGGCACCTCAAAAAGGATGTAGAGAACGTGTGTCGCTGCCATGGGGTCAATATATAGGGCGGAATACAGCCGTGACACAGTTGTACACAAGAGTAAATCTGTAAATCCTCACCTCAGATGTATCCCTCCGCTGCGGAGTGATACCAATATATTGGTAATGCCCATGATTTTGCCCATGATTTTGGAATGAGATGTTCGACGAGCAGGTGTCCACATATTTTTGACCATTTTGGGTATTTCTGATAATAACAAAGAAGGAATTAATGGATATTTTAGCAGATTATCTGAGCGGAGTTCTGGTCTCTCTGGGCGGAGTGCTGGTCTCTCTGGGTGAGGTGATGGTCTGTCTGGGTGGAGTGCTGGACATTCTGGGTGCAGTGATGGTAAATTGCAGTGGTAGTGGAGAAGGGAGGATGATGAAGTCGTGGTAAATTTGTAGCATAGGGGTGGTATATCAGTCCTGGTTGTTGTTTGTGTGTTTCGAGGATGGAGGTCAATTCAAATTGAAGTCAGTCACTTCAGGAAGTAAAAAGGCATTCCAATTCAATAATTGATAAAATAGCATATATTTCCAATTACATTTATTTCAAACGTTTATTACATTTTTTATTCAAATAACTTCCTGAATTGACTGCCTTCAATTTGAATTTACCCCAACCCTGGTGTGTTTGTCTGTTTGTTAGTTTATTTGTGTGTATCTTCCTTGTGTCCCTTCCTCATGACCTGATTTCCCTTTGCGTCTGCAGTAGCCAGCCAGTAATATTGTGTTGTGAAACACACACACACACACACACACACACACACACACACACACACACACACACACACACACACACACACACACACACACACACACACACACACACACACAGTGTATGCCGTTGGAAGTGCAGACAGCATAGGGGCGTCATTCGGCCACAACCCTTCTCTCTCCTGCCACTGCCTGCCACCTTACCCAGAACAGTCTCTCCTCCTCTCCTCCATGGCAGGTAGCAATGTCGTTTAAAGCTGTCTGATTAAATTTCGCCAATCCATCATGCAATTGTTTCCAATGAATTTTCATGAAAAATGGCCTAGATTAAAGGATTATGGAATTATCCTGAGCAGGGAGCATCTGCTTAAATTAAAAGGAGGGAAAAAGGGAAGGGATGGAGGGGGAAAAAACTAAACTTAAGCCACAATAATGCCTTGATAGAGGCTTCAGATGAGGCAGGTGAACATGCAACCACAGCACTTCTACTTAATTTGTCATGAGATCCTCTCTGAGCTTTACAGGAATATGGCTCTGAATATATACAGCAATAACTACGACCTAGACATTCCTGTCTTTTCTATACATGTTGTATCCTTGTATTCCTTGTATTCTCAGTAATGGCTAATATATTTATATTATCTAAGATTAGTAAATTACTAACCTCATGAAATTTGTTTCTGAGGCTACATATATGTATATGAGCTAACTTTAATCCTTTCCTGGGAAGCGTCTCTGCCACTGAACTCATAATGATAAATAGGTTGTATTTCTAATAATTCTACACTCATTGATAAAAAGTATGAGGAAAATCCTTCAAATTGGTGGATTTGGTCATTGCTATTGCTGACAGGAGTATAAAATTGAGCACACAGCCATGCAATCTCCATAGACAAACCTTGGCAGTAGAATGGCCCGTACTGAAGAGCTCAGTGCATCTATGTATCTTCATTCATTTTGAACTTAAGCCACAATAAAGCCCTGATAATCTTTGCCTTACGGCTAAGACAGAGGAGGAGGGAGAGGGACAGAGAAATGGAACCACACAATGAATACTATGTGGTAGAAGTGTGTACAAGGGATAAACTCAGCAAAAAAGGAAACGTCCTCTCACTGTCAACTGCGTTTATTTTTTAGCAAATTTAACGTGTAATTATTTGTATGAACATAACAAGATTCAACAACTGAGACAAAAACTGAACAAGTTCCACAGACATGTGACTAACAGAAACTGAATAATGTGTCCCTGAACAAAGGGGGGTTCAAAATCTAAAGTAACAGTCAGTACCCCTGGTGAGACAAAACCGAGACTCGTCAGTGAAGAGCACTTTTTGCCAGTCCTGTCTGGTCCAGCGACGGTGTGTTTGCGCCCACAGGCGACATTGTTGCCATTCAGCGTATTGCGGACAGCCTGAGCACTGATAGAGGGATTGTGCATTCCTGAAGTAACTCGGGCAGTTGTTGTTGCCATCCTGTACCTGTCCCGCAGGTGTGATGTTCGGATGTACCGATCCTGTGCAGGTGTTGTTACACGTGGTCTGCCACTGCAAGGACGATCAGCTGTCCGTCCTGTCTCCCTGTAGCGCTGTCTTAGGCATCTCACCGTATGGACATTGCAATTTATTGCCCTTGCCACATCTGCAGTCCTCATGCCTCCTTGCAGCATAACTAAGGCACGTTCACGCAGATGAGCAGGGACCATGGGCATCTTTCTTTTGGTGTTTTTCAGAGTCAGTAGAAAGGGCTCTTTAGTGTCCTATGTTTTCATAACTGTGACCTTAATTGCCTAACTTCTGTAGGCTGTTAGTGTCTTAACGACTGTTCCACAGGTGCATGTTCATTAATTATTTATGGTTCATTGAACAAGCATGGGAAACAGTGTTTAAACCCTTTACAATGAAGATCTGTGAAGTTACTTGGAGTTTTATGAATTATCTTTGAAAGACAGGGAAAAAGGGCCGTTTATATGGAATATATTGATATATATTATATAGCTAGAGGGAGAGGGAAAGGTAGTGTAACCAAGAACACACTTTGCTCCCAGGTGAATGTGAGCAGTATAGGTGGTTGTGCATAACTATTCATACTAGAATACAACACAAGTATAAAGATTCAGAGATGCAAATGTGAAAAACCAGGGAGGGAATTAAAGGTAGAAAACAAAGTGAGAAAGGGGAGAGAGAAAGAGAGTAGAGGATGAGAGAATAAAGAGAGAGAGTGAGAAAACAGAAACAGAGAGAGAAAGATGAGATAGCTGGAAAGAGTTACATAGAGAGAAAAACCAGAGAGAGAAAACAGAAACCGAGAGAAAAAGAGAAAGGGAAAGACAGAGAGAGAAACAGAGACATAGGGGGGATTACTGTTGTTGCTGAGGGCCACTTTGCTTATCAACGTTGATGTCTGATCAGCTCCCAGTAGCATTGGAACGAGTCTCTCTCTCTCTCTCTCTCTCTCTCTCTCTCTCTCTCTCTCTCTCTCTCTCAAACAGACACAGAGAAATAAATCCCAGCTAAACGAGAGCACGGTGCACCTGCATACCAATGACCCTGGCTCAGCCTAACCACAGGGAGGACTGGCGCTACAGAGCTACAGTATATGGTGGCAATGTGTTTGTGTTTTGTGTGTGTGTGTTGAGGCCATGCTCTGTATCTTTAGCTCATGAATTTGTGGGTGCCAACAACAGGTCACACAGAGCCAGACCCGTTTGATTTCCATAGGTGGTCCTGTTTTTTCACGGGACCTCCTATGTGTGCATGTGCTTGTAATAGTAAAGCCCATAGGCAGCTCATCAGTTTCATGTTTGGGGAAGCTTACAATATAACCTACCATTTTTACCGATCTGCGTGCGAGTTAAAAATATTTATATATGCACATTTTTGTGGAACAGTTTAATTTCAATAATAACGTTTTTATTTCTCAAAACCATTGTCATGTGGTTAATCATCGAAATCTGAAGTAAATTGATAAATATTTAAAAGTTAAAATTAAACTATGGCAAGAGCCCCAGCCTCTGCTATGTGGACACATTGATACACTGTGATCCATTGGCGGCTAAAGAAATGAGAGCATAGAACTCAGAGATAGCCTACAGGCCAATGCAGCAGTAGGCTGCATTGATCAATATTTGCGTGCTGAGTTAAGACAATCAGAAGAAAAAAAAAATTCCCAAATGGGCACTTTCCTACATATGCATGCACTCTAGAGATGCACCATATCTTCACCACACCCACTCCCCTTATTCAGGATGCAATGTTTTAAATTATACTCAAGACATATTATCTTCACACATACTTTAGATGCTTTTCACTGACAGCCACAACTCAGTCAGCTAGACCTATTGCCACGCGCTGTCACGTTCTGACCTTAGTATGGGGTGATTTTTCCATAGTAGATTGGTCAGGGCGTGACAGCCTGGGTGTTTTTGTCTATGTATTTGGGGTTTTCTGTTTTCTATGTGGGTTGTCTAGATTGTTGTTCTATGTTGTATTTTCTTTGTTGGTATGGTTTCCAATCAGAGGCAGGTGTTTTTCGTTGTCTCTGATTGGAAGCCATACTTAGGCAGCCTGTTTTTCATGGGATTTTGTGGGTGGTTGTTTTCCGTTTCGTTGTTTGTACCTGACGGGACTGTTGTTGGTCGTTTTGTTACTTTGCAAAGTGTTTTCATTAAAATGAATATGAGCACTTCACACGCTGCATTTTTTCCTTTAGACGATACTTATTACACGCGCACTACACTAAGTGTGGGCTTCCCAAACACACTTGTGATTTGAAACAATTCAGAGCTAATGATCAATCCACTGTGACTAAATCTTGCTCCGTAGTGAAGTATTTTGAATAATTTTATTTAGACAGGAGTAATTATTTAATTTTGGCAAAACATCAATTTACTTTAGGAAAATCCAGCATCCTAACAGTGCACAGTACACCCGCAAACTTTCCTTTCCAATTTGCAAGAGGCTGAATCCAGAACTCTGTATATAATGACGAGATGCTCATGTCTCCTCCCTAACAATGGGAGTCTCTGTCCCAAAGGCGGGAAGGCAGGCGACAAGCTTAGGTCTGCATATTATTCCCATAGAAACGCATTGGGCTTTTTCTGGACAGATTTTGGTGAGAGTGAGCCCTCTCGCTTCGTCTCTTACTCTCTGCTGAAACTACACTACATGACCAAAGTATTTGGACACCTGCTCGTCGAACATCTCATTCCAAAATCATGGGAATGAATATGGAGCACAAGGCAAAGGGTAGCTATTTGAAGAATCTCAAATATAAAATATACTTTGATTTGTTTAACACTTTTTTGGTAACTACATACTCCATGTGTGTTATTTCATAGTTTTGATGTCTTCACTATGATTCTACAATGTAGAAAATAGTAAAAAATAAAGAAAAACCCTTGAATGAGTAGTTGTTCTAAAACTTTTGACCGGTAGTGTACACAAACACTCTCACACACAAACATCCACTTTAGTGACACATTCATACACGCACATTTCACACAAACACACATACAGTCTCTCACGGAATCACTTTGATACAGGGGTCATATGTAAGCTCCTCATCCCAATGAGTACCTTTCCCTGTTAGACCATGAACCCTTTGTGTCTATCCTCTTTTACACCTCTTCTCTCGTCACACACACACTGCCATGCACACACAGACCCTCTCTCCACTTATCCCTCTCTTCTCTCTCCTCACACTCACATCCCTCCATCTCTTCTCTTTCTTATCTCCTCTCTCCATCTCTTTCCTCCCTGACCAAGAAAACCTAATTATTCCATCATATCCCCACTCCTGCTCTTGCTCCTCCTCACTTGCCCTCTCCCTTTCCCCCCTGCTCCCCGGCACCACTGACATTTCAGAAATGAGAGGCCTGTGATTGGCAGGAACGGAAATAATTGGCTTAACCCTAAAGTGTTTCATTAACATTTCCATGTGCTCCGATGATTAAATGTGTTCCCATTAGCTAGCTAACATCTTCCAGGGTCTGGGGAGAGAGAGGTGTGTTCCCATTAGGGCTAGCTAACATCTTTCAGTGTCTGGGGAGAGAGAGATGTGTTCTCATTAGGGCTAGCTAACATCTTTCAGTGTCTGGGGAGAGAGAGATGTGTTCTCATTAGGGCTAGCTAACATCTTCCAGGGTCTGGGGAGAGAGAGATGTGTTCTCATTAGGGCTAGCTAACATCTTCCAGGGTCTGGGGAGAGAGAGATGTGTTCTCATTAGGGCTAGCTAACATCTTCCAGGGTCTGGGGAGAGAGAGATGTGTTCTCATTAGGGCTAGCTAAGATCTTCCAGGGTCTGGGGAGAGAGAGGTGTGTTCTCATTAGGGCTAGCTAACATCTTTCAGTGTCTGGGGAGAGAGAGATGTGTTCTCATTAGGGCTAGCTAACATCTTCCAGGGTCTGGGGAGAGAGAGATGTGTTCTCATTAGGGCTAGCTAACATCTTCCAGGGTCTGGGGAGAGAGAGATGTGTTCTCATTAGGGCTAGCTAACATCTTCCAGGGTCTGGGGAGAGAGAGATGTGTTCTCATTAGGGCTAGCTAACATCTTCCAAGGTCTGGGGAGAGGGAGGTGTGTCCCAATTAGAGATATATAACATTGTGGGTACGGTGAGAAAGATGGAGAATGAGGGAGGAGGAGGAGGAGGAGGAGGAGGAGAGGACAAGGACAAGGACAAGGACAAGGACTTGAAAGGAGGAGGCCTTCAATTATAATCTCCACCCTGTTTTAGAAAGCAGGTAGAACAGAAGCTTTAGGGGAATGGTACAGATGTAGGATCTTAATTTGAGCAAGTTTGCTACAGCAGAAAAACAATCCTTCAGCAACAGGAAATGTGAATTATTATGTGGATTATAATTAATTTACACTTATGTAGAAGTTTATATTTTTGTAGTAAGGGAAAATCATGTCTGAAATTTCCAAGTGGAAATTACAAACTTCAGAAGCCTTTTTAAACCTCAAATACACTCTACATTTCCTGAATTTGCAGAAATTCTCCTGCAACAGGGGATTTAAATTAGGATACCTCATCCGTATGGGCAGACAATCCTGATGGTGAAAATGGATGACACTGGGCTACTTTCCAATATCCACACTAGTATACCACTTCAAATGCATGCTCAATACATTCTACATGGTATGTTAGTGTGGACACTGCAACATAGGTCTCTTGTTGTCAGGTCAGTTTTTAATTTATGTCGGTTTTACCCATAGTCCTCCAGGCTGAGAATGTGACGGACTGGCCTGGTTTAGAGCTAACTAAAACATAGCCGGAGGGAGGAATATAATGTGTTTTGATGATTAATTGACATTCAAATTCCTTGCATACTCATATTAACTTTTAATGAGGCAAAATTCTGTTTTAGGCTGGTTCATCTGATCCATACAAAAATATTCCCTGAAAACTGGAGAGCCAATAGGTAGACAGTGGGTACTGAAGGTGCACAAGGATACTCAGCTCTGTGTCTATGTTCTAGTGACCCTTCAGATGAAAGTGAATGGGGTGCAGTAGGGTACAGTACTAGGGCTCATCAGTTAGTCCATTTAGGCTGTCCCTCTCAGCCCCTTTGAGCTGGGGCTGTGAACTATTCAGACGCTGGTGTGTGAAGAGCACAGCACAACACGGCACAGCACAACACAACACAGCACAACACAGCACAGTGCAGCACAACGCACAGCACAACACAGCACAGCGCAGCACAACACAGCACAACCCAGCACAACACAGCACAGTGCAGCACAACACAACACAGCACAGCACAACACAACACAGCACAACACAGCACAGCACAGCGCAGCGCAGCACAACACAGCACAACCCAGCACAACACAGCACAGCACAACACAGCACAACACAACACAGCACAACACAGCACAGTGCTCTAGTTTCCTAGCCTGCAGTCTTTCATTTAATTCTCAATTTACATAACCTACGCATGTACACTTGTACGTATGCACACACAAGGCTTACTTATGGGTTACGGGTGGAAAAGTCAGAGGAGCCCCCCTCTTTCATCTTCTCATCTGCCCTCCACCTAACAGGTCCTAACAGGTCCTAACAGGTCCCAGATCAGTCAGAGGTAGTGATGATGGTTCCCTGCGGACCTCTCGCATTACTTCATTATCAGCAGCTGACTACTAATAGAGCCAGATAGGAATGCAGGGCAGGGGTGTCAAACTCATTTTGCCCTGGGGGCTGCATTCGGTCTTCAAAGAGGTCCGGAGGGCCGCACTGAAAATTGGTTATGATTCCTCTCCGTCAAGATTTGCTTAAAAAAAAATGGCGATCCATCATTTTGGGAATTTTCTATGCTCCCTGACTTAGCTTTCATTTGGGTGATTATTAGTGAGCTGGACAGGCAAGAAACTGTATGAATGTAGGTCCATTGTCATTTCTACACAGTTTCCATCTGGTTTTAGTCATTTTAAAGTATATTGAGTTTGTTCATCATTAATAACATTCTTATTTTTCTTTGTTATATTACAAGTTTGTTATATTTCAGTCTTCTGTGATGTATATAAAGTGTAATATTGGGATGCAAACTCAAAATGGAATAAATGTCAACTCTATATCTGACTTGGTACAGGTGTCTTATTTTTTTAAGTCCATAACCATGTGTGTAAGATGTATACTTTTGTTTCAAAGTAGATTTGTTTAAGACTACCAAGAAGCACTCTGCGTGACCCTGATTTAGCCCACTGCAGTAAAAGGTGGCGCACGGAGCCCTCACTACTAATGCCATAGCATGTTTGTGGTGATTTGCTATACAACCCCCTCCAAATCTAGGACATAGTCGCAAAAGCACAGTTCTATATCTAAATATATAACGTAGTTGTAACAAGAGGAACTGTACTAGCCTATATCATAGGGCTTTTTAAAGTAAGGACAGTGCCGCTTGAAGCTGGGAGATATGTTTTAATCATTCAGTTTCTTAATGATGACACCCAATCCATTATTAATGGCTCTGGTTCCACCATGGGGCCCAGGCAGTGCTGGGCTGGGGCTAGCGAGCTAACTAACGCTATACAGTATTAGCATTTATTCTAGTGCTCTCCAATTGATCTCAGTGTAATTACCCAACAGATTTACCCTAAACATGCTATCAAAAGTTTGATGTTAAATAAAGAAGCGTTTTATTAATTTTTCATTTTGTTCTTTGTGTCTTGTTTGTTCTCTAAGAAGAGGCAATAGGAAGAAGCTACATGGATTTTATTATTATGCTTCCATTTGTACTTATTGTTATGTTCAGGGTAGCTGAGAAAGTTTCAGACAGTGTTTCAGACTCGTTCAGATAGTGAAGAGAAACTTGAAGAGAAATGCTACTGAAGAGAGGTGGTATTTCTATGTAGTGTACTGTAGTTACAGATATCAGTTGTATTATATTAGAACTAGTTGCAGTAGGAGAAAGACCGCTTCCCCACCTGGGAGTTTCAAGCAGAAACTTTACCTAAATGCCTAATTTACTTAGAATTAACTATCCCATTTACTTCAAGATGGAAACAGATTTGTTTTTACTAAACTCACATTTCATTATTTTCAATTTGACTTTTTTTCTGTTGAGGGCTGGCGGGTCAGCTCCCTCTGAAGCTGAAGATTTAACATTATTTGTGTCTCAAATGGCTATCCCCTATATAGTGCACTACCTTTGACTAGGGCCCATACGGATCTGGTCAAAATAAGTGCCCTATAGGCAGAAGGGTTCCATTTAGAATGCAGCCTTTATGTTGTCGCACATTAATATTTCATAAAACTCTCCAATTTCCTGCTTATGCAATTCCCACATAGGATCATTAATGAGAGAAGTGGATCCAGTCAGCAAAATACAGCAGGAGAAACTAAACTAAACTAAAGTGTTGTTGGAGCCCAGCAGCACACGTTGTTACTAAATAGCCCTTATTGTCAGATGGGTTATTAGTCTACAAGATGCTCAATTGTGAGAAGCGTGTCAGTGTCAATGCATACTCTTTCAGTCTGCTGTCTTGGAGAAAAATCCATGTTCTTCCAAACAATTGTTGCGTCCAAATCTTTCCTTCCTACTGAAGTGTCCACTTGTTCACTACTCCCCACAAATTCAAAAGAATTGGATTGGAGTTTCCATACACCAATCATTTTATTTCAAATTCACGAGGGGAAGTGAACAAGTGCACACTTCGGAAGAAAAGGAGAGATTGGGACACAACCAATTTATTATTACTTCAAATTGAAGAACTCAAGAACCTACACACTGTCAATGTACTGTATTCCCCAATGCCTAATCATATCAACCACAGCCATGCTATTAATTTCATGCCCACCACAAGTATTGTCACCTTATAGACAATGGCTCTTTGCTCCTTGCCTAAGACCTAGGGGTGAAACATTTGTGTAGACTGGAGAGGTCCAGCGTTGTGGGCGGGCCTTAGGGGACCTGGCTCACGCTACCGTACCTCCTTGCCCATCCAAAGAAAATATTGAAATACTGATCATTTAATTGAGCAAGACACGCGCAGACAGAAATACACATCAATCTCAAATAAAGCATCCAAGCGAGCGAAGCAGTGCCCCTCTCTCACGATGTGCCATGTATCTGATGTATCTGATGCTATCTGGACAAAAAGAGTATTGCATGTCAATATGCAATGTCTTTAATGTAACATTTTTGTAGGGGTTGATTCATTTTCTATTAGGGCAAAACAAATCTGACATTTTAATGTGGGAAATACAAACTTTAGAAGCCTTTTGAAACCTCAAATACCCTACAAGTTTGTAGAACTCAAGAACCTACACAAATTCTCAGCAACAAAAGAGTGATCAAATTAAGATCCTACATCTGTTTAGTAAGACAGAGGGGTGCTGTTTCGCTCGCTCGGATTCTTTTTCAGGTGAGATAGCTTCAGCCACTTGTGAATTGAAGGAACATTGGCGGGTGCAGAGTGCACTGTTCGGATGCTGGAAATGTTTTGGACTAATCTGCAAAGGTCTCCTACTTTTTTAAGTGATTTGTTTGACAATCAGATGAAAACATCATGACTGGTTGTGTTTATTAAAAGGTAATACATTTTTACAGTTATATTACATGTCTTTATTATGAAACCCATTTTAAAAAATTGTACACGTGCTATCAAATGCCCGTCCAACTGATTCGTTCGGACGCCGGCCCTGGGCTGGTGTTAACATGCTGTTCCTAAACTGCATTAGAGAGCTCACAAATGTGACAATATGAATGTCGTCTTACAAAAAACTCCCTTTTGCCCTCCTCCAAGCAATGAAATATTGAGTATGACACAGGAGTAATTGCATGGGAAGTAATCAATTAGACACACAATTGGAAGCGACCTGAGGTCTGGAAGCTGCCAGGCAAGAGGAGAGGAGAGAAGTGGAGAGAGAGAGAGAGAGATAGAGAGAGAGGAGAGAGGTGAATATAGATAGATAGAGGTGGAGAGAGAGGAGAGGTGGAGAGAGGAAAGGTAGCGAGAGGAGAGATGGAGAGGTGGAGAGAGGAGAGGTGGAGAGAGGATAGGTGGAGAGACGAGAGAGGTGGAGAGTAGAGAGATGTAGAGAGAGGAAAAGTGGAGAGAGGAGAGGTGGAGAAAGGAATGATGTAGAGAGAGGAGAGGTGGAGAGTGGAACAGAATGCCAGAGACACAGTGTTCTAGTCAAAAGCAGTGCACTATAAAGGGAAGATTGTGCCATTTTGGGATGTAGCCTTGGACACAAACTAATCTCAGCTCTCTTCCTGTGGGGGTTTCTCATAAAGACAGAGGCCAGTCTGGGGAGAGGCTGTCCAAAGACTCTTCAGGACAAGACTGAGTCCACTTGTCCTTTATTTTCACCTTGTCCTGTCTATCCATCCATCCCTCCCTCCATCCATCCCTTCATCTCTCCTGTGGGTGTTTCTCAGACAGACAGGGGCCAGGCAGGGATCTGCTGTCCAAATACACTGATTCTCCTTCTTAGTCCTTCAAGGAGAGACTGTCACAGATTTCTCTCATCCTTTATTTTCACCTTGTCCCATCCATCCATCCATCCATTTATACCTCTATCCCTCCATCCCCCTGTTCACCATTTCATGATCCATGGTGCTTTCACGAAACACTGAGCAGAGCTCGTTGAAGTTAATGTATGATCATTAAGATTTTCCCCTTGATAAAATGCAGAGCGATGAAGAGCAGATAGAACACAATGTTCTGTGTCTGTGTGTCTGTGTGCATGTGTGTGTGTGTGTGTGTGTGTGTGTGTGTGTGTGTGTGCGTGCGTGCGTGCGTGCGTGCGTGCGTGCGTGCGTGCGTGCGTGTGTGTGTGTGTGTGTGTGTGAGAGTACAGTACAATAATACACATGTAGGTTTGGATACAGTGCATGTGCCAGTTTAACTAGCATTGATGAGATATATAGAGAGAAAGAGAAACAAGAGAGACAAGAGACGAGAGAGAGAGAGAGAGAGAATGAGAACGTGTGAAAACGTGAAAAAGAGAGAAATAACAGATGGACTGTGAGTGAGGAGTGGATCCAGTCTTGGCGTCGTGTGCGAGCAGCGTGTGTGTGTGTGTCAGCTAACCGTGTAGGGAGAGAGAGAGAGAAGGATGTCTGGCAGATGGGAGAAGAGATTTGATGCTTTTATTTTGGACAGAGAGTAATGGCAGCGTACAAGTAGTAAAAATAAATGGATGAGCAACACTGACTGAACAAAACTATAGGAAAACAGGCTCGGGATACTTTTTTTTTTTATAGAAAATGTGTAAACTGACATGTTCATCTGTGTTATTTCTCTTATTGAGGTGGATATTGTTGTGAAAACTCAACAGGCAGCAATTACCATGTGAATGCACTGAGCCCAGCTCAACTTGCCTCAGCTGCTATCTACAGTAACTATTGTGTTCATGGTGACTGAAAATAATAAAAAAAAGAGAAGCAGAAGAAAAATGTTTGCTTAAGCATGAAAATAGCTTTAATTCGTCTGAAATGGAAAGCATACCATAGCTGCACTTTGGAAATGTCAAACAAAGTGGCAGTGTTTAACTCCTGTCACTGTGCTGGGGGAGACATATAATTCACTCCAATCATCTGCTTCTGGAGAGACAGATAGGGACAGGTAGGTACAGTTAGGGACAATAAATTGTTGGGGGGAGAGGGGAGGATTATATGAAGACAGATACTAGTGGATGGAGAGAGAGAGAGAGAGAGAGAGAGAGAGAAAGACAGAGACAGAAAAGATACAGAAAAAGACAGAACGATCTAGTAATTCTTACTGCTTCATCTTAGTGTGTTTTAACGTGTACTTGAGTGTGTTTCCTGTTTCATATGCCTAAGTATGCCTAAGTATGCCTAACTATGCCTAAGGATAACTAAAGCCTGACTGAAAGGTGCCACAGAGGGACTGAGATGCACACTACCCAGTCCCAGCACACCCATGAGTGTTCCTTCGTTCTACAAAGTCTCCTACACAGACCCTACTGAAAAATCAATACAGCCATATCAAAATATACCAGCTACAAATTGATTTTATCCAGGGCAATTTCTACCTCCTAGGGATTCAGGTCGGTTTCAATACAGAGGGGTCCGTTTTATCCGTCTCCAGATTAGCCCTGTGTGTAGTTAATAACCTTTATCCTCGTATATGTCGCTTATAGATCATATCGATCGTTGTACAGAGAGCAGGGTATGAAAGGAACGACAGAATAATATGACAGGGAGATGAAAGGGGAGCCATTATAGGCGTCTTTGCCACTCGTTGCCTGTTGAAGTATTCTGGAGAGGGATACAGTGACGGAGAGAGGGGAGGATCTTCGGATGGAGGGTGTGTGTGTGTGTGTGTGTGTGTGTGTGTGTGTGTGTGTGTGTGTGTGTGTGTGCGTGCGTGCGTGCATGTGTGTCACAGTCTGAGACCCAGAGACCAGCTACCAAGGCTTGATATAGCAGGAGCATGACACAAGTAGTGGAGGAGCGTGTCAAAATAGATACAAAGAGACAGAGAGAGACATAGAAAAAGAGCATGTGCAGTCCCTCTTTCTCCTCTCCACACTACTGGCCCAGGGACATGGATGGGACGATGGCATTTCAAACACCACTCTGCCTCTTTTCACTGTGTCTGCCTCTGGACACCCAGTGGTATCCGAGCTCAACCTAGTATCCCAGTTAGGACTCTTCGATAGGACTCTTCGATAGGACCCTGCGATAAGACTCTTTGATAGGACTCTTCGAATAGGACTCTTCGAAAGGACTCTTCCATAGGACTCTTCCATAGGACTCTTCCATAGGACTCTTTCATAGGACTCTTCCATAGGACTCTTCCATAGGACTCTTTCATAGGACTCTTCGAATAGGACTCTTTGAAAGGACTCTTCCATATGACTCTTCCATAGGACTCTTCGATAGAACCCTTCCATAGGACTCTTCGATAGGGCTCTTCGAATAGGACCCTTCGATAGGACTCTTCCATAGGACTCTTCGATAGAACTCTTCCATAGGACTCTTCCATAGGACTCTTCCATAGGACTCTTCTGGCACAGCAGAAAGCTTTTTTTATCTGTATTATTGATTTTGCTTAACTGCCCCAATGGAAACATGTCTTGCGAATGAATGTCCACGCCTTTCATATATATCATTTTCAATACTTGTTAATTATTAATTCCTTCTCAAAGATAAGTATAGTACTACCCAACAAAATACATGGTGATATATACAGTACATGGATGTTCTACCGATTATGACAGATGACAATGCAGAATTGTATTGTGGATGTGTGTGTGTGTATGTGTGTGTGTGTGCGCGTGCATGTGTTTGTAGACCACAATGAGCAGTGGTTTAATATATTCACTGTCTCAGACTGAGCCGGGACAGAGACAGAAACTCACTGCTCTATTCGTACGGTATAAACATCTGGTGAATGAATGTTAGTCCTACGCTGGGCGTTGGGTTACATAACAGAAAACATACAGTACACTGTGCTCCTATGGTGTGGTCTCTGGACGGTGTCTTTTAAATTCCTCCTCCCTCTCTCCATCTCTATAGTCATTTTACTTTCTCTGTCTCTCATATCTCTCTCTCTCTTTCTCCCCATCTCTCTCTCCTTCTCTCTCTCTTTCTCTTTCTCCCCATCTATCTCTCTCCTCTCTCTCTCTGTTTCTCCCCATCTCTCTCTCTCCTTCTCTCTCTTTCTCCCCATCTATCTCTCTCCTCTCTCTCTCTGTTTCTCCCCATCTCTCTCTCTCCTTCTCTCTCTTTCTCCCCATCTATCTCTCTCCTCTCTCTCTCTGTTTCTCCCCATCTCTCTCTCTCCTTCTCTCTCTTTCTCCCCATCTATCTCTCTCCTCTCTCTCTCTGTTTCTCCCCATCTCTCTCTCTCCTTCTCTCTCTTTCTCCCCATCTATCTCTCTCCTCTCTCTCTTTCTCCCCATCTCTCTCTCTCTCTCTCTCTTTCTCTCACTCTTTCTCTCTCTCACTCTCTCTCAGTGAAGACACACCAGCGACCATTGTCTTCTCTCTTACTCCCCCCCTCTCTCCATCTATTTCTCTCTCTTACTCCCCCTCTTCTCTGTCCATCTCTCTCTCTCTCTCTCTCTCTCTATCTCTAGTTTGTTCTCTCTCTCTCTGTCTGACCAGACAGACACCAGACCCAACAGTGACCTCTATCCTCTGCCTCTCAGGACAGTGAGTTATGTGGGTCTATAGGTTAACTGTCCATTACTGACCCTGTCACACAATATTGTATCAGAACACCTAATGGGCTCCTGACAGAACTGGGCTGTGTCCCAAATGGCACCCTATTCCCTATATATTGTACTACTTTTGATGGGGTAGTGCACTTTATATGGAATATGGTGCTAATTTAGATGCAGATCTGATGTCTGGCGGCAGGTAGCCTAGCGGTTAAAGACCGTTGGGCCAGTAACTGAAAGGTTGCTGTTTTCGAAACCCCGAGCCAACTAGGTGAAAAATCTGTCTGTGCCCTTGAGCAAGGCACTTAACCCTAGTTGGTCCTGTAAGTCACTCTGGATAAGAGTGTCTGTTAAATGAATAAAATGTAAATGTTAATCATTTCTCCGGTTACAACCATAGCCCAGAACTAGCTCATAGCTACAACATAGAATATGTTATTAGTGCATACCATAACTTCCCTCAAGCAGTTTACATATAGGGACAATTCCAGCTGGGAGGTAGTAAGACAACATAAGTTATGTCACTTAGTCAGAGTATTTTACTTGACTGCATACATTCTTAGTAAGGGCTGTATTCAATCCGTATCGTGGAAGATCAAATGGTACAGCTAGATTGATATTAAAAGGCAATGTTACCGCATTAGCAGAGACTGCATTCATGGTAACGCTGCATATGTCAATTCGTATCATAAAAATGTATATCGCGCAATCCGTAGTACAGATTGAATAGAGCCATAAATGTTTGTGATCCCTGTGGGAAATGTACATATGACCTTAGCAATGCTAGTGCCACACGGTTACCAAATTAAGCAAACAAGAACACATTTTAATAGCATTGTAAACATATACTGCTGAGATTAATCAGCACAATGGTTGCACTTCAAAAAAGGTTCAGGGCCTTTTTCCTGGCTGCTTATTCTTCAAGGTCAAGTATGCTTGTGTAAATGCTAGGGGATGGATGCTAGCATCTGAAGAGAATGCATCTAAACCCTGTCTGTATAGTGAGAGTGAGTGAGAGTGAGAGTGAGAGTGAGAGTGAGAGAGAGAGAGAGAGAGAGAGAGAGAGAGAGAGAGAGAGAGAAAAAATAGAGATGAGAAAGAGAAAAAAACTAGAGATAGAGGGAGAGAGAAAGAGAGAGGGAGAAAGAGAGCGAGAGAAAGAGAAAGAGACAGAGAGAAACTACAGATGGAGAGAGAGAGAGAGAGAGAGAGAGAGAGAGAGAGAGAGAAAAAAAAATAGATGGAGAGGGAGAGAGAAAGAGAGAGAGAGAAAGAGACCGAGAGCGAAACTACAGTTGAGTGAGAGAGAGAGAGAAAGAGAGAGGAGAGGTAGAAAATAACTACACTTCCCATTTTCACAAGTACTTTTAGCGTCTATGAGAATGAGGGGATATGCTAAACAACAGTAATAATAATCTACTTTAGGGATTTCGAGGGAAGAGAACTCTTTCCTGATCCTAAGTAACCTGTCTTACCTAGGTATCTCTGAGAGGGATCAGACAGTTATTTTTCTTGTTCTCTGTTTATCTACCTTGCCTCCCAAATGGCAGCCTTTTTCCTACTTAGTGCACTACTTTTGACCAGGGCCCATAGGGAATAGGGTGCAATTTGTGACGAAGCCCCAGTCTTCGTTCATGGTAGCTAGGCCATTTTGGAGCAAGCTGTCATTAACGCAGGAGCAAATATGTTGTAATGTGGATATACATAATTGCAATACACTCAAAAATAACAGGTATGTAGGTACAGAAAACACATTATGACTTCACGCAAAAACAAACAGGGAAATGGACGGGGTATGTATGACTGCAGAGTACTGCAGAGTAATTGCAGGTGATGGAACAATGTTACAATAGTGTGTACGTATATTGAGGAAGCTTCCAGGGCAAGAAGATGCTAGTTTCAGACCATGTTGAAGTAAAAGGCTACTTGCTAATGATAAATGTAATGTTTGCTTTGACACTTTGTATTTCACAGCATGTACTGTACATGCATCACCAACACCCCTTCCTATGAGTGCCACATCTGGTTAATATTATCAGGTTCTGCTGGGGAATTGGCAAGCCTGGTTCCAGATCTGTTTGTGCTGTCTTGCCAACTCATATGGTCGACCAAACAGATCTGGGATCAGGCGAAGCTTGGGGAGTCTAGTTAGATCTCTGTGGATATCGGTGCTAAAACAAAGCATACAAAATATAACACATACATCTTCCCAAGGCCATATCAGGTGCCAATTCCCATTGAGAAAGATTAACTCAGGGTATTATTGCATTTCAGCCAAATGAAAGTCTGGACAAAACTTACTGATGCAGAAAGCAGAGAGCAGTAGCTATGAGTTAGGTCAACCGCGTCTTCCTCTCGCTATGAGTGTAAAGAGATGTAATTAAAATCTGTCAGTACAGTAAATCCCCAACCACCTAACATCTAGACAGACACAAGCTCTTAAAAGATCAGATCACTTCATTTTTCTCTCATTAAATTGACCCTAACATTCGGTTCCCTCTTTATAGACCTTGGTTTACTGCTTTCATTGCAGTAATTTTCTAGCAGAGCTTCTGACTTAACACTCAGTCACACAATGACAGGATTTCACTGAAGTTAGTAGCAGGACGGTATGTCTCTGAAAAGAGGAAATTAAAGAAAGATCCATCAAGAGGGGATGGAGAGAGAGATTTCAAAGCTTCAGACAGAGGAGACAGAGACAGGATAGCCATCTTAGACACATACCTGTGAGGTTCTTCAGTCCCAGCTGGCGCAGGCCAAAGTTCCCATCTCTGCGGTAGTTGAGGAAGATTGCCAGAGCATAGCGGTCTTCATACATCTTAGTTCCTCTGATGATCCTCAGGTTCTCCAGTGGCAGGTAGTCAAACTGGTTCAGAGCCACGAGCACATAGCCTGTCACCTCCCGTATAGACTGGAAGAGGAGAGGTTACAGGGAGAACATCAGACACAGCAACAGGAAACAAGAGCCACGGAGACAATCAGACATAGATAGCTTGGTCCCAGACATGTTTTGTCCTGGTCTGTTTGTGATGTTTTCCCAACTTCTATGGATTTCATGAATGACATTGACTACAGATCTGAGATCAGGCTAAAGTAGACACAGAGCAGCTTTGAAAACTGATTCATCATAAGGTAATTTCCACCTATCCACTCAGTCACGATGAACCCATGTGAGGGGGAAACCCCACGGGGGTCAAGGAAGACTTTGCTAAAACTTTCTGCTTGAAGTTTGTGTCCACTCCACTAGGTAACAGGGTGAAGCAGGAGGACATCAGCATCACCATTGCTTCACACTTAAATGTCATTTAGAAAGGATAATGACCGCGGAGACTTTACGAACACACCCAGCCAGAGCTGGTATGAATCAAAGTGACATGACCGCCCTCCTCTCAGCCCCCTTCCTGTCATGGTAGCTGTCATTAGAGGTGACAGACAAAGTGAGGATGAGTCCCAAATGGCACCTTATTCTCTATAAAGTGTACTACTTTAGACCAGTGCCCTATAGGCCCTAGTCAATATGGTGCACTATAGTGGACAATTTAGTGAATATTGTGCCATTTTGGAGGTAGACAGAGACAGCGGGGAAAGGACAGGGCAGGTCTCTCACAACGCTAATGCCAACAGTGACAATAATCACAGCAACAGGCCTCTGCCACGCACACAGCCACACACACATACACACTCGCACACACACACAGGCATGCACACAAGCAAGCACACTAAACTGCGTCCTAAGGAGTCTGCAACCACCACTGTTGCTGCTGCCACCACTGCTCAGGTTCAGACCCCCATCACTGACAGCTGTCAGGCCCTATAGTCGTCAGTCCAAGCCAGGCTCAGAAGTTGCAGGAGCAGTCATG
The DNA here is from genome assembly GCF_901001165.1 of Salmo trutta. Taxonomy (NCBI): domain Eukaryota; kingdom Metazoa; phylum Chordata; class Actinopteri; order Salmoniformes; family Salmonidae; genus Salmo; species Salmo trutta. Next base: position 18,629,282 of record NC_042976.1, on the reverse strand, counting down.
GTGCTGTCTAGATCAACCACAGTCACATAATGGGCATGGATGGCAGCTATTTAAGTCTTTTCCACCCAGTGCTCAGAGAGACACATTATCTGTGTCCCAAAATACACCCATAGGGCCCTGGTCAAAAGTAGTGCACTATATAGGGGATAGGATGTCATTTGGAACATAGTCAGAGTCCTCGTTAGTCATCTGTTTAGTAGCTAACAAACTACTCCATCTAGTCAGGAACATCAGGTCGTCTAGTCAGGAACATCAGGTCCCGGCTGCTTCCGGATGCTGGAGTGAGTGGTCGTGCTGCACCTCGCTCCGCGGGTAATATTACATTTCATTACATTACATTACAATGATTTGATTAGTGTATTGTTAGCTAGCTACATAGTTGTCTTTGTATCAAGATAAAGACGTAGTACAGAGTAACTATCGAGGTTAGCTAGCCAGCTACATTTTCTAACATAGTCTACAACGCGCCCACTGCTAGCTAGCTAACCCTACCAGCTAGCTGTATAATTTTTAGTCAATAAGATTTTTGCAACGTAAGCTTAACTTTCTGAACATTCGAGATGTGTAGGCCACTTGTGTAGCTAGCAGGACTGACTTTGTGTTAGCTAGCCAACGTTTAATTACTTCTGCGTTATGAACTAGACACGGACACGAATGATCCATTGCGAGCTTGTTGTTACCAAGTATTGGTGCTAACCGTGTGTTTATAGGATGCTAGCATGCTAGTTAGCTAGTTAGCTATGGCGTCATAGGACACGGTGCACTAGGTGGGTTTTCACGGAAGAATACTGTACCAAGTTATCTAGCGGAATAAACTAAGTTTGAGACTATTCCTGGAAATATTGAACCACTGTAGTTTACATCAATTTTAATTTCTAGTGGTAGCTAGAAAATATATATTTTTGTGTTTTAGTCTTTCAGTGAATTGTTAGTGAGGGAGGCCCTGCTCTCTCGCTTCCCCAGTTGTTTAGTTAATTTTCATGCCAATCTCCTTTGCATTAGCGTAGCCTCTCCTGTAGCCTATCAACTATGTGTCGGTCTATCCCTGTTCTCTCCTCTCTGCACAGGCCATGCAAACGCTTCACATCGCGTGGCCGCTGCCACTCTAACCTGGTGGTCCCAGCGCGCACGACCCACGTGGAGTTCCAGGTCTCCGGCAGCCTCTGGAACTGCCGGTCTGCGGCCAACAAGGCAGAGTTCATCTCAGCCTATGCTACCCTCCAGTCCCTCGACTTCTTGGCGCTGACGGAAACATGGATTACCACAGAAAACACTGCTTCTCCTACTGCTCTCTCCTCGTCTGACCACGTGTTCTCGCACACCCCGAGAGTATCTGGTCAGCGGGGTGGTGGCACTGGAATCCTCATCTCTCCCAAGTGGACATTCTCTCTTTCTCCCCTGACCCATCTGTCTATCTCCTCATTTGAATTCCATGCTGTCAAAATCCCTAGCCCATTCAAGCTTAACATCCTTACCATTTATCGCCCTCCAGGTTCCCTTGGCGAGTTCATCAATGAGCTTGACAAGTTCCTTTCCTGAGGATGGCTCACCCCTCACAGTTCTGGGTGACTTTAACCTCCCTACGTCTACCTTTGACTCATTTCTCTCTGCCTCCTCCTTTCCACTCCTCTCCTCTTTTGACCTCACCCTCTCACCTTCCCCCCCTACTCACAAGGCAGGCAATACGCTTGACCTCATCTTCACTAGATGCTGTTCTTCTACTAATCTCACTGCAACTCCCCTCCAAGTCTCCGATCACTACCTTGTATCCTTTTCCCTCTCACTCTCCTCCAACACTACTCACTCTGCCCCTACTCAAATGGTATTGCGCCGTCGCAACCTTCGCTCTCTCTCACCTGCTACTCTCTCCTCTTCCATCCTATCATCTCTTCCCTCTGCTCAATCCTTCTCCAACCAATCTCCTGATTCTGCCTGCTCTCCTCCCTTTCTGCATCCTTTGACTCTCTATGTCCCTTATCCTCCCGACCGGCTCGGTCATCCCCTCCTGCTCCGTGGCTTGACGACTCATTGCGAGCTCACAGAACAGGGCTCCGGGCAGCCGAGCGGAAATGGAGGGAAACTAGCCTCCCTGCGGACCTGGCATCTTTTCACTCCCTCCTCTCTACATTTTCCTCCTCTGTTTCTGCTGCTAAAGCCACTTTCTACCACTCTAACTTCCAAGCATCTGTCTCTAACCCTAGGAAGCTCTTTGCCACCTTCTCCTCCCTCCTGAATCCTCCTCCCCCTCCCCCCTCCTCCCTCTCTGCGGATGACTTCGTCAACCATTTTGAAAAGAAGGTCGACGACATCCGATCCTCGTTTGTTAAGTCAAACGACACCGCTGGTCCTGCTCACATTGCCCTACCCTATGCTTTGACCTCTTTCTCCCCTCTCTCTCCAGATGAAATCTTGCGTCTTGTGACAGCCGGCCGCCCAACAACCTGCCCGCTTGACCCTATCCCCTCCTCTCTTCTCCAGACCATTTCCGGAGACCTTCTACCTTACCTCACCTCGCTCATCAACTCATCTTTGACCGCTGGCTACGTCCCTTCCGTCTTCAAGAGAGCGAGAGTTGCACCCCTTCTCAAAAAACCTACACTCGATCCCTCCGATGTCAACAACTACAGACCAGTATCCCTTCCTTCTTTTCTCTCCAAAACTCTTGAACGTGCCGTCCTTGGCCAGCTCTCCTGCTATCTCTCTCAGAATGACCTTCTCGATCCAAATCAGTCAGGTTTCAAGGCTGGTCATTCAACTGAGACTGCTCTTCTCTGTGTCACGGAGGCTCTCCGCACTGCTAAAGCTAACTCTCTCTCCTCTGCTCTCATCCTTCTAGACCTATCTGCTGCCTTTGATACTGTGAACCATCAGATCCTCCTCTCCACCCTCTCCGAGTTGGACATCTCCGGCGCGGCTCACTCTTGGATTGCATCCTACCTGACAGGTCGCTCCTACCAGCTGGCGTGGCGAGAATCCGTCTCCGCACCACGTGCTCTCACCATTGGTGTCTCCCAGGGCTCAGTTCTAGGCCCTCTCCTATTCTCGCTATAGACCAAGTCACTTGGCTCTGTCATATCCTCACATGGTCTCTCCTATCATTGCTATGCAGATGACACACAATTAATCTTCTCCTTTCCCCTTCTGATAACCAGGTGGTGAATCGCATCTCTGCATGTCTGGCAGACATATCAGTGTGGATGACGGATCACCACCTCAAGCTGAACCTCGGCAAGACGGAGATGCTCTTCCTCCCGGGGAAGGACTGCCCTTTCCATGATCTCGCCATCACGGTGGACAACTCCATTGTGTCCTCCTCCCAGAGTGCTAAGAGCCTCGGCTTGACCCTGGACAACACCCTGTCGTTCTCCGTTAACATCAAGGCGGTGACCCGATCCTGTAGGTTCATGCTATACAACATTCACAGAGTACGACCCTGCCTTACACAGGAAGCGCCGCAGGTCCTAATCCAGGCACTTGTCATCTCCCATCTGGATTACTGCAACTCGCTGTTGGCGGGGCTCCCTGCCTGTGCCATTAAACCCCTACAACTCATCCAGAACACCGCAGCCCGTCTGGTGTTCAACCTTCCCAAGTTCTCTCACGTCATCCCGCTCCTCCGCACACTCCACTGGCTTCCAGTTGAAGCTCGCATCTGCTACAAGACCATGGTGCTTGCCTACGGAGCTGTGAGGGGAACGGCACCTCCGTACCTTCAGGCTCTGATCAGGCCCTACACCCAAACAAGGGCACTGCGTTCATCCACCTCTGGCCTGCTGGCCCCCCTACCTCTGCGGAAGCACAGTTCCCGCTCAGCCCAGTCAAAACTGTTCGCTGCTCTGGCACCCCAATGGTGGAACAAGCTCCCTCACGACGCCAGGACAGCAGAGTCAATCACCACCTTCCGTAGACACCTGAAACCCCACCTCTTTAAGGAATACCTGGGATAGGATATAGTAATCCTTCTAACCCCCCCCCCAAAAAAAGATATAGATGTACTATTGTAAAGTGGTTGTTCCACTGGATATCATAAGGTTAATTTGTAAGTCGCTCTGGATAAGAGCGTCTGCTAAATGACGTAAATGTAAAAATGTACATTTCATCTAGTCAGGAACATCAGGTCGTCTAGTCAGGAACATCAGGTTATCTAGTCAGGAACATCAGGTCGTCTAGTCAGGAACATCAGGTCATCTAGTCAGGAACATTAGGTCGTCTAGTCAGGAACATCAGGTCATCTAGTCAGGAACATCAGGTGGCATTCCAATGGGACTCAATTCTCTATTTAGTACACTACATTTGACCAAGGTCCCATAAGGCACAATAAAGAGAATAAGGTTCTATTTGGGGCAAAAACCTTTTCTGAACATTCTTGTATTCATTATATTCCAGGAAGAGAGCTGCAGGAGCAGAGACAGACCGTCTGCTTTAAGGACTGGAGTTGTGGGTGTGTAGGTTCAGCTAGCTAATACACTGGTATAACATCCTGCTGTGTGTCTGTGTGTGTAGCCATTGACAGTCAACTCCATAAGCCTGGATCCTGTGCTCAACCAATCAGACACAGACACACAGCACCACGCTGTGGTCTTGGAGGTCACCCTCCTCGTCTTCTAATGACTCTGGGGCTCAAGCTGAGACTATTTGGGGACCAGCTCGGGTCGGAGAACAGTGACCCTGCTTTGGGCACAGTGGCTCCCTCAGACTCCCCTCCCTCCTTCCCTGCCTGTCTGTCAGTCAATGTGTGTGTGTGTGTGTGTGTGTGTGTGTGTGTGTGTGTGTGTGTGTGTGTGTGTGTGTGTGTGTGTGTGTGTGTGTGTGTGTGTGTGTGTGTGTGTGTGTGTGTGTGTGCGTGTGTGTGTGCGTGTGTTCTCACAGTCTGTACTCACTGCCAGACCACGCAACAACCAGGAACAAATAGAACTTCCTGTACCAGTTACCTAGCAACCTTTGGCTGAAAGTTTCCTTATGCAAGTGTGGAGACTTCGCAAACCGGAACTCCCAATTTATAACACATATGGACCCCGAAATAAATCACTCAACTGACCAGATTACACAAACTGACCAGATTACACTTTTAGTTCTGGGTTAACCAATATTACAACAATACCACAGCATGCCAAGAGGTTTGCTTGGTCTAAAATCACTTTATTCATCAATTGTACAAGTTCCAACCAAAATATGACTTCCGTTTTATTCGATGGCCCCTCCAGAAGACCACACAGGTTGGAGCAGGGGGGCTGCCACGCTGGGCGGCCATGGAGCAGTTATTGTGGGAGGTTAAGTGTCTTGATAAAGGGCCCAAATGGAGGCAATGGTATCTAGGATTAGATACCAGCAACCCTCCAGTTTCCAGCTCACTTCCTGCCAGATGTGTGCCATCAGACCTAGGATTCGAACTGGCAAACCTCAGGTTAGGATATTCGGATATAAAGACTTAGGTCAGGACATTAGCATGATGGATTACTGGTGGATTGCATTGAGGCCTGGGTTGAAGTTTTGTATGAGTGCTACTGCTAACATTAGCAGCCATTGCCTGTATTTGTGTCCATGAATATGAAATATAATACCAACTCTGATGATTTTGAAGAATATGATAAATACCTAAAATATCTTTGAACTGTCTTAAGACCTTCTAATGTTTTGTCATTTGATAATTTGATAATAAAAGATACAGCATTTAAAGATCAATCATGTCTTGAAAAGGTAATTTTGTACTCAAACATATTAATTAGTATTTTCACAAAACCATCATTTCTCAAGTCCTTTGAGCATGATACTGTACATTTAACTTTTTGGAATTACTGATGAGGAGTTTATAAACACACCATACAAGAGCAGGGAAATACAACAAGAGGAGAGACTCCCATTTACAGTATTTGGAAACTCCAGAAGAAGGGTTCTAATTCTGCATTAGACAGGATTTGAAACACCATGATAGTGTTTAGGAGCTTTAGAGAGAGGAAACAACACCAAAAGAGAAAGAATCTAATTCTGCACCACAGAGGACTGGAGACAGCATCATAGTTTTTTCAAGCTTTTTTGGGTCTGGCAAGGTGTTGCACAACTCTTGATGATGTGGTGTTACAACACATAATTTCATGTTTCAGAACCTCTCAGAATTAATTCTCAGAACCCCTCAGGATGAATGCTTCAGAACCTCCCAGGATGAATGTTTCAGAACCCCTCAGAATGAATGCTTCAGAACACCTCAGGATGAATGTTTCAGAACCCCTCAGAATGAATGTTTCAGAACACCTCAGGATGAATGTTTCAGAACACCTCAGGATGAATGTTTCAGAACACCTCAGGATGAATGTTTCAGAACCCCTCAGAATGAATGCTTCAGAACACCTCAGGATGAATGCTTCAGAACACCTCAGAACCCTTCAGAACCCTTCTAAATCTGTCCCAATACCCACACAACCATGTGTTAAGTTAAGGTTTTGGTTCCTTTAATTAAGGTGGTGGCAGCTCAGTTGCCACTAGTTTTAGTGTTACAAAGCACTTACTTTTTACAGTGAAATAGAATCACATTCGGAATTATATTGGTCATGTTTTGGAGCATGATATGATACAGTTGAAGTTGGAAGTTTACATACACTTAGGTTGGATTTTTGCTGTTTTGAATTTCGCGCCATGCTAGCAATCCCGTCAGTGGGATTCTATCCCCAAGAGGTTTAAAACTCATTTTTCAACCACTCCACAAATTTCTTGTTAACAAACTATAGTTTTGGCAAGTCAGTTAGGTCATCTACTTTGTGCATGACACAAGTAACTTTTCCAACAATTGTTTACAGACAGATTATTTCACTTATAATTCACTCTATCACAATTCCAGTGGGTCAGAAGTTTACATACACTAAGTTGACTGTGCCTTTAAAAAGCTTAGAAAATTCCAGAAAATGATGTCATGGCTTTAGAAGCTTTTGATAGGCTAATTGACATAATTTTAGTCAATTGGAGGTGTACCTGGGGATGTATTTCAAGGCCTACCTTCAAACTCAGTGCCTCTTTGCTTGACATCATGGGAAAATCAAAAGAAATCAGTCAAGTCTTCAGAAAAAAAATGGTTGACCTCCACAAGTCTGGTTCATCCTTGGGAGCAATTTCCAAATGCGTGAAGGTACCACGTTCATCTGTACAAACAATAGTACGCAAGTATAAACACAATGGGACCACGCAGCCGTCATACTGCTCAGGAAGGAGACGTGTTCTGTCTCCTATAGATGAACGTACTTTTGTGCGAAAAGTGCAAATCAATCCCAAAACAACAGCAAAGTACCTTGTGAAGACACTGGAGGAAACAGGTACAAAAGTATCTATATACACAGTAAAACGAGTCCTATATTGACAAAACCTGAAAGGCTGCTCAGCAAGGAAGAAGCCCCTGCTCCAAAATCACCATAAAAAAGCCAGACTACGGTTTGCAACTGCATGTGGGGACAAAGATTGTACTTTTTGGAGAAATGTCCTCTGGTCTGATGAAACAAAAATAGAACTGTTTGGCCATAATGACAATCGTTATGTTTGGAGGAAAAAGGGGGAGGCTTGCAAGCCGAAGAACAGCATTGCAACCATGAAGCATGGGGGTGGCAGCATCATGTTGTGGGGGTGCTTTGCTGCACGAGGTACTGGTGCATTCACAAAATAGATGGCATCTGGGGAAAATTATGTGGATATATTGTAGCAACATCTCAAGACATCAGTCAGGAAGTTAAAGCCTGGTCACAAATGGGTCTTCCAAATGGACAATGACCCCAAGCATACTTCCAAAGTTGTGGCAAAATGGCTCAAGGACAACAAAGTCAAGGTATTGGAGTGGCAATCACAAAGCCCAGACCTCAATCCTACAGAAAATTTGTGGGCAGAACTGAAAAAGAATGTGCGAGAAAGGAGGCCTACAAACCTGACTCAGTTACACCAGCTCTGTCAGGAAGAATGGGCCACAATTCACCCAACTTATTGTGGGAAGCTTGTGGAAGGCTACAACTTCTGACCCACTGGGAATGTGAAGAAAGAAATAAAAGCGTAAATAAATAATTATCTCTACTATTATTCCGACATTTTACATATTTTAAAATAAAGTGTTGATCCTAACTGATCTAAGACAGGGAATGTTTACTAGGATTAAATGTCAGGAATTGTGAAAAACTGAGTTTAAATGTATTTGGCTAAGGGGTATGTAAACTTCCGACTTCAACTGTATATGCCACTTAGCAGACGCTTTAATCCAAGACATCATTTATATATTTTTTTACATATGGGTGGTCCCAGGAATCCAACACACTATCCTGGCATAGCAAGAGCCATAGTCTACCAACTGAGGTACAGAGGACCATGGCCACCTACATTGGCTGTGGGCTGTACCGTACTATAGCTGTGGGCTGTACCCTACTATAGCTGTGGGCTGTGCCGTACTATAGCTGTGGGCTGTGCCATACTATAGCTGTGGGCTGTGCCGTACTATAGCTGTGGGCTGTGCCCTATTATAGCTGTGGGCTGTGCCATACTATAGCTGTGGGCTGTGTCATACTATTTCTGTGGGCTGTGTCATACTATATCTGTGGGCTGTGTCATACTATATATGTGGGCTGTCATACTATATCTGTGGGCTGTCATACTATATCTGTGGGCTGTGTCATACTATATCTGTGGGCTGTGTCATACTATATCTGTGGGCTGTGTCATACTATTTCTGTGGGCTGTGTCATACTAAAGCTGTGGGCTGTGTCATACTATATCTGTGGGCTGTGTCATACTATATCTGTGGGCTGTGTCATACTATATCTGTGGGCTATATCTGTGGGCTGTCTCATACTATATATGTGGGCTGTGTCATACAATAACTGTGGATTGGCACCATAGTATGTGGTGTGCCCTGCATTGTTATGTTATGAACACATTGTATTGTAATGCAGATTTATCACAACAGGAGGTGAAGGGAACCTGAGGGTGCTAGAAGTTTTGGAAACCAACAGGTAGTGCAGACCATCACACAAGGAGAGGAGAGGGAACAGAACATCACCCGCTATAGGGCTAAGAGTTAGTGTGTTTATCAGTGTTATAGTACTAACACAAAGGTAATCAGTATGCAAATCATAATATTATGGTGTTATTGATTAGATAAAAGGAGGTACTGAATGAGAGAGCGAGAGAAAGAGTGAGAAAGAGAGCGAAAGAGAAATGCATATATCATACAGAATGCTGATAAAGGAGGCTTAGGTAGAAGTAACTGAATATCCATGGACTACTAGCTAAGTCGTAGTCCTGGAAGAGAGAACAGAACAGAAGAGAACAGAATAGTGCAGATTCAGTAGATTAACTGGGATTTCTTCTTCCCTCCCTCAATCCTCCCTCCCAACGCTTGCCTAGGCGTTTGTGAGTGGAAATGTGCCGGGCAGCGGAACAAAACCCTCAATTCAGTCTCTGAGACGTGCCCAGCTTTGAAATTGAGTCCTTCAATCCTCAAAAGAGGTGAGGAGTGAGAAGGGGAACGAGGAAAGAGAGGGGGAGTGAAGGAGAACACACACAGAGAGAGAGAGAGAGAGGTAGGTAGGTAGGTAGGTAGGTAGGTAGGTAGGTAGGTAGGTAGGTAGGTAGGTAGGTAGGTAGGTAGGTAGGTAGGGAGAGAGAGGGGGAGTGAAGGAGAACACAGAGAGAGAGAGAGAGAGAGATAGGTAGGTAGGTAGGTAGGTAGGTAGTGAGAGAGAGGGTAGTGAAGGAGAACACAGAGGGAGAGAGAGTGAGAGAGAGAGGGGTAGGTAGGTAGGGAGAGGGAGAGGGAGTGAAGGAGAAAGAGATAACAGAAGAGAAATGGAGAGCAGCCGTGGCGGGGTACATAGCAGGAGGAGGAGAGCAGTCAAGTGGATCGGAAAGGGTCCCTGTATATTTTCATGCATAATTAAAACTCCACCTGTTCAGAGAGAAAGGGGAGAGAGAGAGCGTGAGAGAGAGAGAGAGAGAGATGGTTAGAGAGAGAGAGAGTGGTAAGGTTGTAATGGTGGGTAGACTGAACACATGTTAGCATGATTACCTCTTCATAAGTATTGAGCTGCTTGTGTTTGTGTGTGTCCATGCCTGTGTGTTGGGGCGCATATACAAATCATATTGTACAAACAAAAGGAGACCAATATAAACATGCAAAGTGACTCAAAATATTGCCCAAATAATATTTACCATACATATCACCCTTATAAATATAGTATCTGTGAAATAGGTTCAACATTTTGACATGCTATCCCTGTCGTTGTCTTTCATCAATGTAAATCAGAGATGGGCAAATGACAGCCAGTAGACCCGAGGATCAATTTCCAAAAACTCAGTCGGGGTTTCAACTTACTGTTAAGAGCTAGAATAGTAGAATACACCAGGTGACATTTCTACATTCCGTTGTACATCAGCAGCTTTCCTCTTGTTATGTCAGTCACTATCAGTCACTTAATTAGCCCATGTCAGCTAAAACATTTTGGATTCATAAGTTAGTCGAGCCAGAAACCTAAACTTGTAGTAATCATGGTCGAATTACCAATCGGAGCGTCCCCATTGATTCTGTTAGTCACTCTCACTCAGATATCATATTAAAAACTTCAAACATTTCTCACCACCCAATGGTAAAATGACCAGATATTCATTAAGATTTTGCAATTTTATAACTAATTTATCTCCACCCCATGGAAAATGGGTAGAAAAAAAGGGCCGGCTCTGACTGCATATGTTAGTATGGATGTGGTTATGCTGACCTACGAGCCACTGCTGCCGCTCAAATATTTTGTGGCCCCCACCCCCATTAAAGTTACACATCCCTGATGTAAATAATGAGCCGTATGGACTACAGCTCTGTATGTCACCACCTCTCAGAGTTCCATGACTACATTGGGTGAACATATTGATTTGGTCTCTGGTGAGATCCTGTATAGAGATCTACTGTATCTCTTTGTGGTTGATACTGTGGGGGTGTTTACTGAATCTACCATAAAACAAACCCTTCTAAATGAATAAAGAGATACAGGGTTACCTCACTCCCTAACTGTTATCCCACACATACTCATATCACCTTGCCTCACGTAACTTTATGCATGTCATGTCTCTGAAGAGTTGTGTGTATCAACAGATATTTTAACTATAGTTTAAATGTGGCACTTTGATTGGAAGTCCAACTCCCACAGGGGCCCCATAAAGGGCCCATGGGCTGGGCGGTGACATCACATGGCATTCCCATACCCACAGTGCATTGCTCCAGGATGTGTGTTAGCGTGTAAGCTCCCACCCTCCACTACCTAGTGTCTTTGGAGCTCACTTCAAATACGGGAGGGAGCCAGTTCAAACACCCTGTAGCCGGCTGCTTGCCTTTCATCTAACCTACAGATTGGGGTGTGTTTCTTCCATACTTAATTTATCTATTTAACAGGAAGATGATGATGTTTTTGTTTTCTCAGCTTTAGCGCCACGGGCTGCTGGAAATGGTTTCTTAGGTGACATCACCAAATGGTGTTTAGTTTAACACACTTAGGGAACAATGTATTGGTATCTGAAGTGTTAATTCCTCTTCTGTGCCCTACAGTTCATACTCAGTACACTATTTGGGTTGTTTCTAGGATCTCTCTGATAACATGTATCTGACTGTCTTTAGGGATTTCACATCCCATTCATGAGAGTTGAATTACAGTTTACATCTCCATATTATGCCATGTTATTACCACTTTATTCTGTGCTATAATGTAAAGTGCAACCAGAATGTTGGAGTAGGAGTATCAGAATCAGTCTTATGTGTATAAAGCAGTTGATTCTGTCTCCATACAGTACTATACAAGTCCTGCTTGGTGACTTTGAGAAGTCACAGTGAAGTCACGGTGCTCATAGTGAGTGTCACGCAGGCAGCGTCTGGATGCGTTGTTGTGTTTGACAGTGATGGTTTGTGACAGCGCGGCACTCTCTTGTCAGCCTCAATGATGAGCTACCCCCGCAAGGTACGTACATCACCATCACCACAACAAAACTCCATGACACTCGAAACACAGTGGAAGACCTGAATGAGAGAGGATAGACAGACTGAAATGGGAAATAAGTTACCACATACCATACACGTGTGTAAGAATACACAAAATCTAAAAATCAAATCAAATCCAATGTTATTTGTCACATGCTTCCTAAACAATAGGTGAAGACTAACAGTGAAATGGTTACTCCTGGGTCCTTTTCCAACAATGCAGAATTAAAGATAAAGATAATAAAAAAACATAGAAATAGTGACCCGAGGAATAAATACACAGTGAATAACGAATAACAATAACCAGTAAAAATAACGTGGCTGTATACAGGGAGTACCAGTACCTGTCAACGTGCAGCGGTATGAGGTAATTGAGGTAGTTATGTACATATAGGTAAGGGTAAAGTGACTAGGCAACAGGATAGATAATAGACTGAGCTGCAGTGTGTGTGTGTGTGTGTGTGTGTGTGTGTGTGTGTGTGTGTGTGTGTGTGTGTGTGTGTGTGTGTGTGTGTGTGTGGTGTCTGTGTGTCTCTGTGTGTGTGTGTGTGTGTGTGTGTGGCGTCAGTATGCATGTGTGTGCATGTTATGTGCGTGTGGGCGTATGTAGTGTGTGGGTGTGTATGTGTGTGTTGGGGTGTCAGTGTAAGTATGTGTGAATGTGTGGTAGAGCCCAGTGTGTGTGCATAGTGTCAGTTCAAGAAAATAAATGCAAAAAAGGGTAAATGTAGATAGTCCGGGTAGCCATTTGATTAGCTATTTAGAAGTCTTATTTAGCAGTATAATGGTTTGCGGGTAGAAGCTGTTCAGGGTCCTGTTGATTCCAGACTTGGTGCACTGGCTGGAGTCTTATTCAATTTTTTGGTCTTTCCTCTGAAATCACCTGGTATAGAGGTCCTGGATGGCAGGGAGTTCGGCCCCAGTGATGTACTGGCCTTTACTCACCACCCTCTGTAGTGCCTTGCGGGTGAGGTGCCTTGCAGTTGCCGTACCAAGCGGTGATGCAGCCAATCAAGCTGCTCTGAATGGTGCCGCTGTGTAACTTTTTGAGGACATGAGGGCCTATCCCAAATATGTTCAGCCTCCTGAGGGGGAATAGCTGTTGTCGTGCTCTCTTCACAACTGTGTTGGTGTGTCTGCACCATGTTAATTCCTTAGTGATGTTATGCGATTGTAGCCTGTGTAAAGTTCTTATTCACGTAGGCTACGGAAGGTGAGATCACACAGTCGTCTGGAACATCTGGTGCTCTCATGCATGGTTCAGTGTTGCTTGAACAGTGATTGTGTGTGTATTATCTAGGTTTCTTTCTTCTTGGTTTTCACTCTGATCTCTCTCATCCACCCAAAGACAGGTGCATGTCATAACCACTATACGTACAATCTACCTGCAGGCTACCAAACATAAGGTCATATTTCAACATGAAACAATTCTTAGAAAACAACTGGGGCATAGTCTCATACAAAAGGTCAGGCTTTGGATGGTCAACTAACATTAACACAGGGGGGTAGATGTCTGTGTATACAGGAGACCACATGAGAGCCAACACATATTTTTAGGTCTCAGATAAGAAATGAAAAGTAAATCAGCTGTGCCTCAATGCTTTTCTCTTGTCTAAAACTGAGGCATTTGCTCTCAATTACATTTTTCAACTCAACATTTCTCACTAAGGATGGTTATGTCAGTACAGGGGCAGACAGACATAAATGCTGCTGCAGAGCATGATTGTGTGTGTCAGCATTTCTTAATGAAGTCTTTGTGTTTGTTTAGGAGGCAACAACATCTGATAACCATCTGGCTCCTCTGAAAACACATAGACTAACATGATCTTGACTCTGTCCGCTTAATGTTGTGAAACACACTTTCTGAATCTCTGAGTGTGTATGTGTGCACATGTGTCTGTGCATATGCATGCATGCGTGTGTGTGTGTGTGTGTGTGTGTGTGTGTGTGTGTGTGTGTGTGTGTGTGTGTGTGTGTGTGTGTGTGCTTGCATGCATTTGTGTGTACGTGTGTATGCATACCCTTATGCAGAGATAAGCATGGGAAACACTGGATACACTGATTAACTAAACACAAAGATCTCCACTTCATCAAAGTAGTCTTCAGACAAATTAAGTATTTTCTGCATGGTGGCATATAAGATGTGATCTACACAAAACACAATTAGAGTGAGGAAATGAGACAAGGCTCTCCACAGGACTTCATGGCTGTGGGTCTATAGATCTGCATCCCAAATGGAACCCTTTTTCCTTTATAGTGCACTATATAGGGCCCTGGTTAAAGTAGTGCACTATAGAGGGAATAGGGTTTCATCTGGGTCTATAGATCCCAGGGCAGAAGGAAAGGAGAAAGTGTTGCCAGCCATGCTGAGTTGCACTCCTCAGGGGTGTGTGTGTGCGCATGTGTGCGTGTGTGCGTATTAGGGACGGCAGAGAGAGAGACTACACTAGAAGGCTGGAATCAGGGAGGTGGTCCCAGCAGATGCTGTCTCCTTTCATCCTCTTCTCTCCTCTCTCCACAGGGCCGGAGTAGGGGATGAGAAGGGAGGAGATAAAAGGAGGGGAGAGAAAGAAGGAGACGGGGGCTGTTAAAGACCTGTGCCTCAAACAAACGCGCCCGCAACACACACACTCCTTATGACTCACACATGCATTCCCACACCTCTAAATCTGGGTAAGCGGCTTGATTTAAGTAACAGGGAGAATGAAGAGATCGTTGTCGCTCTGCATGACTTCTGGCTTTCATCCTCTCTGCTACACTGTTAGCCTGGTGGGCAGAGACAGAGGCTACACCCTAAATGGCACTACTTTTGACCAGGGCCTATAAAAAGTTGGCTTGTTGTCACACCCTGATCTGTTTCAACTGTCTTATGCTTGTCTCCACCTCCCTCGAGGTGTCTCCCATTTTCCCCATTATCCCCTGTGCATTTATACATGCGTTTTCTGTTTGTCTGTTGCCAGTTCGTCCTACCAGCTTGTTCCCATGTTTCCCGTGCTCTAGTTGTTGTTTTTCTTAGTCTTCCCAGTTCTGACCTTTCTGCCTGTCCTGACCCTGATCCTGCCGTCCTGTACCTGCCTGACTCTGATTTGGATTAAGAATCTTTGCCTGCCTTGACCTACCAATTGCCTGCTGTCTTGTACCTGCCTGACTCTCATTTGGATTACGACCTTTTGCCTGCTCCTTGTCCTATAATAAACTCTGAGACTCGTACTATCCACCTCCTGTGTCTGCATCCCGGTCTTAGCCCAAGTCCTGATAGTATGAACTGGCCATGACTGACTCAGTAGACTCGGAACAGCACCGCAACGCTGTCTCCTCCTCCATGACCGTGCCTTCAATACATTGCTGGAGCAATTCCCGCGGATTGCCTGTTAGGCAGCCAGCCACTACAGTAACCTCCCAGGCCCTCAGTAACCTTGCTCTCAGCAGCGCGTATCTCCAGCCACCCCGGCTTCCTGAGAACCCCACTTACCTCCTCCGGAATGCTTCGCTGGAGATTCAAGAACCTGTCGTGTGTTTCTCTCCCAGTTCTCCCTCATCTTCGAGCTACAGTCCTTGTTCTTTCCCTCGGACCGCTCGAAGATAGCGCACCTTATAACGCTGATGTCCGGGAGGGCTCTCGCCTGGGCTACTACGGTGTGGGAACAACAATCTGCTGTATGCTGCAGTCTAGAGGAGTTTGTGGCGGAGGTGAAAAAGTTTATTGTTTCTCCATTGTCCAGGAGAGAGGCTGCTTGGAAGATAGTCCTGCTTTGTCAAGACTCCCGCAGTGTGGCAGACTATAAAGTTGATTTACGCACGTTGGCTCAGATGATACGAAAGAGAGGTTGAACAGGCTAGTAATAGTGGTTGCAATAATTTTGGCAGATAATTTTAGTAAGAGAGGGTGCAGATTGTCTACCCCGGCTGATTTGTAGGGGTCCAGATTTTGCAGCTCTTTCAGAACATCAGCTATGTGGATTTGGGTGAAGGAGAAGTGGGGGAGGTTTGGAGAGTTGCTGTGGGGAGCGCAGGGCTGTTCACCGGGGTAGGGGTAGCCAGGTAGAAAGCATGGCCAGCTGTAGAAAAATTCTTATTGAAATTCTCAATTAATGTGGATTTATCGGTAATGACAGTGTTTCCTAGGTTCAGTGCAGTGGGCAGCTGGGAGGAGGTGCTCTTATTCTCCATGGACTTTACAGTGTCCCAGAACTTTTTTGAGTTTGTACTACAGGATGCAAATTTCTGTTTGAAAAAGCTAGCCTTAGCTTTCCTAACTGCCTGTGTATATTGGTTCCTAACTTCCCTGAAAAGTTGCATATCACGGGGCCATTCGATGCTAATGCAGAACGCCACAGGATGTTTTTGTGCTGGTCAAGGGCAGACAGGTCTGGAGTGAACCAAGGGCTATATCTATTCCTAGTTCTACATTTTTGGAATGGAGCATGCTTATTTAAGATGGTGAGGAAGGCACATTTAAAGAATAACCAGGCATCTTCTACTGACGGGATGAGGTCAATGTCATTCCAGGATATCCCGGCCAGGTCGATTAGAAAGGCCTGCTCTCTGAAGTGTTTTAGAGAGCGTTTGACAGTGATGAAAGGTGGTCGTTTGACTGCAGACCCATTACGGATGCAGGCAATGAGGCAGTGATCGCTGAGATCTTGGTTGAAAACAGCAGAGGTGTATTTGGAGGGCGAAATAGTTAGGATGATATCTATGAGGGTGCCCGTGTTTACGATTTGGGGTTGTACCTGGTAGGTTCATTGATAATTTGTGTGAGATTGAGGGCATCAAGCTTAGATTGTAGGATGGGCGGGGTGTTAAGCATGTCCCAGTTTAGGTCACCTAGCCCATCCAATCTACCTCATCCCCATACTGTATTTATTTATTTATCTTTCTCCATTGCACCCCAGTATCTCTACTTGCACATTCATCTTCTGCACATCTACCATTCCAGTGTTTAATTGCTATATTGTAATTACTTCGCCACCATGACCTATTTATTGCCTTAACTTACCTCATTTGCACTCACTGTATATAGACTTTTTGTTTTATTTTGTTCTACTGTATTATTGACTGTATGTTTTGTTTATTCCATATGTAACTCTGTGTTGTTCTAGGGGTCGAATTGCTATGCTTTATCTTGGCCAGGTCGCAGTTGCAAATGAGAACTTGTTCTCAACTAGCCTACCTGGTTAAATAAAGGTGAAATAAATAAAATAAAAAGAAGATAGATGGAAGGCAATCAATTCACATATGGTGTCCAGGGCACAGCTGGGGGCAGAGGGTGGTCTATAGCAAGCGGCAACGGTGAGACACTTGTTTCTGGAAAGGTGAATTTTTAGAAGTAGACAAAGTTATGGTAGGAAGAGAGTACATTGGAGGTAAACCTAGGCATTGAGTAATGATGAGAGAGATATAGTCTCTAGAGACGTTTAAACCAGGTGATGTCATCGCATATGTGGGAGGTGGAACAACATGGTTGGTTAAGGCATATTTAGCAGGGATAAAGGCTCTACAGTGAAATAAGACAGTAATCACTAACCAGGACAGTAATGGACAAGGCATATTGATATTAGGGAGAGGCATGCGTAGCCAAGTGATTGTATGGGTCCAGTGAGTGGTTGGGCTGGCTGGGGACACGGCGATTCAGACAGTTAGCAGGCCGGGGCTAGCAAGCTAGCAGTTAGCAGGCCGCCGCTAGCAAGCTAGCAGTTAGCAGGCCGGGGCTAGTGAGCTGGCATAAGGGACTTAGAGGGATGTCGCGATGAGGGAAAGTCTGTTTTTGCCTCCTCGTGCGCTGACGTCGATAGACCAGTCGTGGAATTAGTAGGGTTCCAAGTAGCAGAGGTGTCCAAGTCCAATTTGCAAAATGGGTATAGTGGTCCAAGAAATAGATCAGCTAACAGTCCAATATGCTATAGATAGCTAGCAGGCCGTGGTTAGCAGAATGGGCCTACAGGGGACGTCGCGCCTGAGGGGACAGTTTGGTTCCTCGGGCAGATTATGTCGGTATTCCAGTCGTGAAGGATCGACAGGGTTCCGTGCCCTGTAGAAGGGGTCCAGATATTGTAGCCAAGGAGTGGGCTACAGGAGTAGCCCAGGAGCCCTAGTCGGGAGATGGGTCTAGCATGGGCTAGCTCCAGGCTAGTTGGTGCTTGCTCCGGGACAGAAACGTTAGCAGAAACAATATCAACCCACGGTCTTCCCTGAGCAAGAGGAAGAGGTCAGCATACCCTCATCCCAGATGCTTGTCCGCCGCTGTCGCCATACCTGGAAGAGAGCCGGTCCGCTCTTCTCAAGACCACCTCTAGGTATTGACGACAGGCGAACCGCCACCGGACCCTGGCTCCCCGATATTGTCTCCTGCATAGGTTATGGCTTTCTACTCGGGATCTGCCCCTCCGGGTGGAGTCCCTCTGTTTTGTCAGTGCATTCCCTATCTATAATATTCTTATCCCCTCTGCTGTTCGTCTTCTGTTGCCCCGCACCCTTCGTATACATCCCACTTTCATGTGTCTAGGATTGTGTCTAGGATTAATCCTCTGTCTCACAGCCCTCTGTCTCCTGTTTCCATTTTCCCCATTATCCCTTGTGCATTTATACCTGAGTTTTCTGTTTGTCTGTTGCCAGTTTGCCTTGTCCCGTCAAGTCCTACAAGCATGTTCCTGTGTTTCCTGTGCTATAGTTTTTGTTTTCCTTAGTCTTCCCAGTTCTGACCTTTCTGCCTGTCCTGACCCTGATCCTGCCTGCCATCCTATACTTGCCTGACTCTGATTTGGATTACAACCCTTTGACTGCCTTGATTTACCTTTTGCTTGCCCCTTCTACAATAAGAAACTCTGAAACTCATACTATCCACCTACTGTGTCTGCATCTTCGTCTTAGCCTGAGTCCTGATACTAGTCCTCATTAAAGTCCAGTATATCACTTCACTATTCCCTTTTTGTTTACAAAGCTCTACTACACAAGCTTCTGACTTCCCTAACTTCGTTGTTAAATTATAAAAACATACTAAACCCGTTTCAAAGGGTTGGTTAACTCTTGATGATCCTCAGGTCTCCACAGAACTAGGCAAATCCACTTTTAGTTTTAATGCACCTCATTGCTGGAACCAACTATAAAATACATTACAATCGGATGTTCTGTTGCTGCTCGGGCAATTAAAAATATTGATTGGGGACCTTCGTACTGAGGAATGTAACTGTTTTTCTTGAATATTTGAATTGTGCTGTATTTTACTTTGTTTTACATTGTGTCCTATTTACATAGATTTTGTCTTATGAATTGTATATGCAGGGCTCCCTTGTGAACGAAACCCTGGCCTTAGTGGTGACTCTCTGTTTAAATAAAGGAACACATTTTATAAAAATATACATTTGTTTTTGAGTAACTCAAGTTGAAGGCCAACTGAGGAACTGCAGGCTAACATTAGTAACTAAATTATCCTTATAACTTCCTCTGTGTGTGATTAAAGAATAATCGGTTCAAGGACATGCATCAGGTGTATTAAAAGCACCTATTGGTACCATTGACCACGAAGATTGCCATTTTTCCATTCACTATAATGAGAGATCCTGTTTTCTTCTAACAATGCCAGCAGTACTGTGGTCGGTCTTGAACCTCTGTGGCTTCAATGAGAGGGGGCAGTCGTTATCCCTTGGCTGGCACACACACAGGAATGCACACATGCATGCACACACACACGCACACACACACACACACACACACACACACACACACACACACACACACACACACACACACACACACACACACACACACACACACACACACACACAGAGCAAGCATGAAAGTGCAAAGACACACACACATGCAGGCAGGTACGCACACACAACAAGCACGCAAGTACACAGGTACACACGCACGCAGGAGCGCACACACACACAAACACGGTCTGTGCTGTTGAGTGAAGTTTGTGCATGTCTCCCTCTCCTCCTGTAACGCAGCTCAGCGACAGTCTATCATCAATGCAGTTCAAATCCAGAAGGTTTAATGTAACACACGATAGACAAAGAGGCCCCTGTTTAAAGCCAACCTTACTTATAGTGTTTTACACCGACTGCTTCTAGCCATGCCTGGTACTGAGACCAGATATACCCCCCCTCTTTCTCTCTCATCTCTCCAAATTGAGCTGAAAACCTTCGGTCATCAAAGCCGACTTCTACCAGGGAGACAGGAAATAAATGGCTGTGCACTCACTGTATGATATCAAAGGCATTTGTATGGGAACCACGGGCATATTTCTCCTATTACTCTGCTGCTGCATCCCTTGAGTTATAGGTAATAGTTGGTCTAGTGGTATGAGGTTATACTCAACTCAACAGAAGGAGACCAAATGGTGCTCAGAAAAGGCTTAGTGTAAACCAGGAACCAGTGGATATGATGCCTAACTACTACAATAACACTGACATCAACGGACAACTAAGGGCACACTGAGTTCAATAGGGGATGTTCTATTTGAATAGGTGGTCAATAATGGAGAACAGACAAAGGACTGAGTGAGAGAGATGAAAGGGAGGGTAAGAGAGATGGAAGAGAAAAAGAGGGTGAGAGAGATGGAGAGGTAAAGGTAGAGAAAAATAAATGGAGAGGTAGAGTGGCACTCTTGCTCTTCTCCTCCACGTGGGACTGTGACTCCATCATTGCAGTGGTAATGAGCGGACTCCTGTAGGAATTCTCCAAATGGAGTAATTTATAATTGATTCAGTGCATTAATTACTGTGGCGGTTAGGCCCGTGTCATGGTTAATATTACGCTGATCTGATGAGGACGAGACCATCCGTCCGCTGAGGGAGGGATCGTTTGGGTGAACTGCAATTATTCAATTACGCCATTGCACTGCCATTACACTTTCAGCTGTAGAGTCTTAATCTGACCGTAATCACCTTCTCAACGCACACACAGGATTGTGGGATAGGGTGGATGCCAGCTGAAGCTCAAGCTCATAGTACAGCAGAGCAGGTAGTCCATGGTCTATGGTGGTCTCACTGTTTATCAGGCCTGACCCTGTACCCTGAAAACAGGCCAGTTGACTCCTTATCCATCTTTCTGTCATGACTGGACTTTTTGTCTCCTGCACCTGATAGTAAGTGGATTTGCGTACACTATTTCTGAACCTACTGACTCCATAACCCCTACGGAAGAAAATCAGTGGAGATCAGAGACACTACAAAGGACATGATCATTCAGAAACAGTATCTAATATGTTGCTGTTCCAAATCATGTTAATAGATGAAGTAACAGAGGTGTTTTCCTGAAACCTGAAGACTTGCGTTGGCTCCCAAGGCTTTAGCTCAGTGTGCTAAGACAGTCCCCTGTCATGCCCCAGTCTGTCACAAATACATAGTTCTTCTTGAAGAAGATGAAAGGTCAGACAACAATAATCAGAAACCCTTGTCACATGTACCTGTATGCAATTTAACAGGTATCTACGTGTGTTATTTTGATATGTTAATGCTATTCACCATGTCATCTGATAACGCTGGACCAGCGACGCAGCCAGCTGTCAAAAACATAAATATTGTTGACTTTCAACGACTGCAAGGTTGTGAAGTATGTGATGCGGGGAGCCGGGCCCCGAGGGTGAGACTCTCCACATCGGCGAAACATAAAGCCGTAATTTCAGAGTCACTTAGCACTGATTGTGTCTGAATGGATTTTCCCTGAAGATATCAACAATAAGATCGCCTCTAATAAATCCACTTATGAAACGGACGGTGGAGGATGGTGTGGTGATTTTGAGAAGAGGGCCAGGCCGCCTCTGAAACAAAACGCTGAGAGAAGAGAGAGGAGGCATTGTCCTGAACTCTCCCTGTGGTCCTCCTGAGGACAATGACAAGCTGAAAGCTGTACTCTGAACAATATTTAACACATATAATAGCCTTACCAATAATGACAAAAAGAGTGGCAATTCTACACAAATAAACTGCAATCTGATCATTTTATCAAAATTAACACTCAGGACATTTGTGAGCCTTTTGAAACCAGTACATATTGTTGGAGCTTTTCCAAACAGCTTAGTGTGACAGGCAATGTGTTGACCTCTACTTGAAATGATGATATTAAGTATATTTCCAGCCCCCTAAGATCCTCCAGCTCCCTTGTAGTTTGTCATCTCTGGGGAATTACAGATCACCTTGTAAAGAAGATGATGATAAAAAAACTATCTTCTGACAACAACAGTGTTGCCAATGAAAACCTGACTCATATCCACGTCAACACAAAATCAAACCACTCCAAAATATTCCTCATGGAGGTGAGATAACATAGCAGAATGTCTTTCTACTTCTGACCTCACACTTCATTTTGATTGCTCCTCCAACAATAACAAGCTTTTCTTTTCTATTCCTTGAGTCTCAAACCAAGAATACCTTTTCCTCTAATCTCTCCATCTATCCCGATTACAGTTGGTCCTCCATTAGCTCTGCAACAAGCCCACATGTGCACGGCTGGCACACTCCACAGCAGGAAGATATTATGAGCAATTTTAAGCACCTGAATCCTCATTCCTGCAGCACAACAAAAGGAACAAATATGTTTTCCTTTCTTGATTGCTTTTTAGATGGCAGAATAAGGTCATCTGCCGAATGACTCAGCTGTGACTAAACTGGTAAGTGGTGTTGAAGGACAAATAAGGGCGATTCTTCCCTATGGTCTAAGGAAATCCCAATACCCCAGGGAGGTGAAATGGACATTGCCATGCGCAGGGTGCCGTGTTTCGGAATTAACGTTAAACGGGTGTCCTGACTCTCTGTGGTCATTAAAAATCCCATGTCACTTACAGCAAGAGTAGGGGTCTTAACCCTGGTATCCTGGCCAAATTCCCTACCTGGCCCTTTTCAATCATGGCCACCTAATTATCCCCATGATTCCTAATTGGTAAACAGTGCTTTCAAAAAGTATTCACACCCTTTGACTTTTTCTAAATTTAATCAATTTAAAGTTGACAATACCCCATAATGTCAAAGTGGAAATATGTTTATTTTTTATTAATACTTAAAAATGAATAGCTGAAATGTCTTAAGTCAATAAGTATTCAACCCCCTTGTTATGACAAGCCTAAATAAGTTCAGGAGTAGAAATGTGCTTAACAAGTCACATAACAAGTTGCACGGACTCACCCTGTATGCAATAATAGAGTTTAACATGATAATTGAATTACTACCACATCTCTGAACTCCACACATACAATTATCTGTAAGGTTCCTCAGTCGAGCAGTGAATTTCAAACACAGATTAAACCACAAAGACCAGGGAGGTTTTCCAATGCCTCACAAAGAAGTTCATCTATTGGTAGATCGGTAAAAATAAAGAAAAACAGACATTGAATATCCCTTTGAGCATGGTGAAGTTATTAATATTACTTTGGATGGCGTATCAATACACCCAGTCACTACAAAGATACAGGCATCCTTTCTAACTCAGCTTCCAGATAGGAAGGAAACAGCTCAGGGATTTCACCATGAGGCCAATGGTGACATTAAAACAGCTAAAGAGTTTAATGGCCGTGATAGGAAAAAATTGAGGATGGATCAAGAACATTGTAGTTACTCCACAATACTAATGTAATTGACAGAATGAAAAGAAGGAAGCCTCTACAGAATAAATATTTTAAAACATGCATCCTGTTTGCAACAAGGCACTAAAGTAATATTGCAAAAAATGTGTCAAAGCAATTCACTTTTTTTTCCTCAATACAAAGTGTTATGTTTGGGGCAAATCTAATACAACACATCACCGAACTATTTACATTGACCCTCCCCACTCCATTTGTTTTGTACACTGCTGCTACTCGCTGTTTATTATCTTTCCATAGTCACTTCACCCCTACCTACATGTACAAATTTCCTCAACTAACCTCGACCCCCGCACACTGACTCGGTATTGGTACCCCCGTATATGGCCTCGTGATTGTTATTTTATTGTGTTACTCTTTATTATTTTTTACTTTAGTCAATTTGGTAAATATTTTCTTAACTCTTCTTGAACTGCACTGTTGGTTGAGGGCTTGTAAGTAAGCATTTCACGGTAAGGTCTACACTTGTTGTATTCGGCGCATGTGACAAATAAAGTTTGATTTGATTTGCTGAGTACCACTAAATATATTTTCAAGCATAGTAGTGGCTGCATCATGTTATGGGTATGCTTGTAATCGTTAAGGACTGGGGAGTTTTACAGGATAAAAAAACAAAACGGAGCTAAGCACAGGTAAAGTCCTAGAGGAAAACCTGGTTTAGTCTGTTTTTCACCAGACACTGGGAGACAAATTCACCTTTCAGCAGGACAATAACCTAAAACACAAGGCCAAACCTACACTGAAATTGCTTACCAAGAAGACAGTGAATGTTCCTGAGTGGCTGAGTTACGATTTTGACTTAAATCTACTTGAAAATCTATGGCAAGACCTGAAAATGTTTGTCTAGCAATGATCAACAACCAATTGGACATATATTCATGAATTTAGAAAATAATATTAGGCAAATGTTGCACAATCCAGCTGTGGAAAGCTGAGACTTACCTGGAAAGACTCACAGCTGTAATTGCTGCCAAAGGTGTTTCTACAAAATATTGACTCAGGAGTGTGAATACTTATGTAAATGAGATATTTCTGCATTTCATGTTCAATAATTTTGTAAAATTTTGTAAAAAAAGGTTTTCACTTTGTCATTATGGTATATTGTGTGTAAATGGGTGAGAAAAAAAACATATATTTAATGCATTTTGAATTCAGGCTGTAAGACAAGAAAATGTGGAATAAGTCAAGGGGCATGAATACTTTCTGAAGGCAGTGTATATCACTCCTCACCTCTCCTCCATGATAGCTGTGGTGTGTGGTGAGCATTCTGGCACAAAATGGTTGCTGTGCATCACCGAAGTGGGTGCTACACGTTGGTGATGGAAGAGGTGAGTTTCCCCCCCTTACTATGTAGAGATTTTTGAGCACCTGCTGTAGGTGGGAAGGCACTACATTACCGTTCAAAAGTTTGGGGTCACTTAGAAATGTCCTTGTTTTTGAAAGAAAAGCACATTTTTTGGTTCTAAGTCTAGGGAAGTCTTTTTATTTTTATTGGCTATATTTGCTTTACTCTGGACAGTGAAATTAGTGAGCAGAGTTTTCTAAATATCATTGGATGTTGCATGGACTGGCTCCGAGTGTACATCAGAAACACATCTTCTTCTCTTGTATCAACTACATTGACTTTAGATTTGTACAGTGGGTTGATGTTGCACAGACTGCCTTTGAGTGCAGGACACTTGGCCTGCAGAAAGAACTTGTTCCGATTGGCTTAATTTGCTTAACATTTGGACACGGGGAGAAAGTGACAATGCTTTGGGAAAATATTTGGTGCCGGAGTGCCGTAGATTATCTTTGGTGGTCGCACAGACAGCCTCTGAGTTGCAAACCGCATAGTGGCAGTAGCTAATTAGATGTCTAATCCAGAGTGTCTTTCCCTCCAGTGACACTTTCATGTCTGGTGTAAAATCAAGCTGAGCTACGGGCCAGGCCACAGCGCTACATCTTTAGTCTCCGTTAGCATCAAAGAGAGCTTGTTAGCCTGCATCCCAAATGGCGTCCTATTTCTTACATAGAGCATTACTTCTGGCCAGAGTCCATGGGCTGCCATAGGGTGCCATTTGGGACTCAAACAGGTTGTTAGGCTGGGTACCTCCAGGGGAGCCGCAGCTAGAGCCCAGGCCAGGTCACACTTAATGGCCGTAACAGCATTATTAGCTAATAAATGTTGATAGCCCTCACTGGTCTATAAATTTAGGGAGGGCAGGCAGGGCAGCAGAAGCAGTGGACGCTTCGCTTGTCGACTCGCTGTCCGGATTTATCTCTCCAAGTCACAAACAGCAGAAGTAGGTGGTGGCATTACACAGGACAACGATGAAGGGGTTGGGTTTGGAGCGTGTTGAAGTGACAGTCCACTGGCTTTGAGTATGGACGACCACAAACAATGATTTTATTGATGCATTTGTGTTTTACTTGGTCAAAACAAACTTAATTGAATAAAAAATGTAGCCTGTTATGACACCAGCCTAAGGGGAAAGCCTTCATGTCATACCAGAAGAATACACCATGAGCATCACTCACGAAGACAGAGCAAGAATGAGGCAACTTGGCTCTTCAGAAAGTAAATTAATAACAAGTGGGGACAGATGAAGAAATCAGATCGATGACTGATCCAGTTGGCTGCCGTGTCCTGGTGCAGACAGAAGCAGCGAAGCAGTGCACAGAGCCTACGGAGTTGACATTGGCACACAACCCATTCTCTCTCTAACTATGTTTAATTAGGATGCTCAAGTTTCAGTGCAGAATTAGAGTGCTGCATCGATTTGGTTGTCAGCAGTGCAAACTATGCCATCTCCTTTATACACATGACTCACAACTCATTCTCTTTCTCTCTCTGTCTAACAATGTTTAATTAAGGGGCTCATGTTTCAGTGCAGAATTAGAGTGCTGCATTGATTTGGTTGTCAGCAGTGCAAACTATGCCATCTCCTTTATACACATGACTCACAACTCAATATAAACTGATCTAATAAACTGATGAAACATATTTTGTGATAAATTCAATTACCAAATGTAAATTCCTCCCCAAAATCCAAATAATCAAATACTACCTACTGATGCAATTCACTGCAAATTAATAATTATTTAACCTTCAAAAATAATCTATTTTAAATGTAAAGTTTTAATGTCACATGCACGAGTACAGTGAAAGGCCTTTCTTGCAAACTCCAAACCCACCGACATTAATCAATATCAATGTCGCAAAAATTTAACAAAAGGTAGAACAGAAAGAAAATAAATTAAAATAAGAAATAAGGAGAACGAGAAAGTAAGAAACTTTCCTCAAGCTCTGTCAGGTTGCATGGATAGCGTTGCTGCACAGCTATTTTCAAGATGTTAGATCCGGTTTAAATCCAGGCTCTGGCTGGGCCACTCAAGGACATTCAGAGACTTGTCCTGAAGCCACTACTACAGTGTCTTGGCTGTGTGCTTAGGGTCGTTGTCCTGTTGGAAGATGAACCTTCACCCCAGTCTCAGGTCCAGAGAGCTCTGTACTTTTCTCCATTCATCTTTGCCTCGATCCTGACTAGTCTCCCAGTCACTGCCACCGTAAAACATCCCCACAGCATGATTCTGCCACCACCATGCTTCACTGAAGGGATGGTCCCAGGTTTCCTCCAGACGTGACACTTGGCATTCAGGCCAAATAGTTCAATCATGGTTTCATCAGACCAGAGAATCTTGTTTCTCCTGGTCTTGAGAGTCTTTAGGTGCCTTTTGGCTAACTCATAGCGGGCTGTCATATGCCTTTTACTGAGGAGCGGCTTCCGTCTGGCCACTCTACCATAAAGGCCTGATTGGTGGAGTGCTGCAGAGATGGTTGTCCTTCTGGAAGGTTCTCCCATCTCCACAGAGGAACTCTAGATCTCTGTCAGAGTGACCATCGGGTTCTTGGTCACCACCCTGACCAAGGCCCTTCTCCCCCGATTGCTCAGTTTGGCCAGGCAGCCAGCTCTAGGAAGAGTTTTGGTGGTTCCAAACTTCTTCCATTTAATAATAATGGCCACTGTGTTTGACACAATCCTGTCTCGGTGCTCTATGGACAATTCCTTCAACCTCATGGCTTGGTTTTTGCTCTGACATGCACTGTCAACTGTAGGACCTTATATAGACGGGTGTTTCCTTTCCAAATCATGTCCAATCAACTGAATTTACACAGCTGGACTCCAATCAATTTGTAGAAACATCTCAAAGATGATCAATGGAAACAGAATACACCTGAGCTCAATTTCAAGACTCATTGCAAAGGGTCTGAATGGTACTTATGTAAATAAGGTATTTCTGTTTAACATTTTTAATACATTTCCCAAAATTTTGAAAAACCTGTTTTCGCTTTGTCATTATGGGGTATTGTGTGTAGATTCTTTTTGTATTTAATCAATTTTAGATTAAGGCTGTAACATAACAAAATGTAGAAAAAGTCAAGGATTCAGTTCCAATAGCATGTTTTCGATTTGCAGGGGTACTGGAGTCATAGAGGTAGATATGTATAGGAGTAAGGTGAATAGACATCAGGATATATGATAAAACAGAGTTGCAGCAGCGTAATGATGATTGTATATGAGTGTGTGTACGTGTGTGTAGAGTAAGCATAAATGTGTGTGCATGATATGTGTGTTTAAGTGTGCATAGAGGCAGTGAAAAAATGAAAATCATTTTAAGGGTCAACTCAGATAGCCATTCTGTTAGCTATTTTGCAGACTTATGGCTTGGGGATAAAAGCTGTTCAGGAGCCTGCTGGTGTCAGACTTAATGCACCGGTAACTCTTGCCATGCGGAAGCAAAGAGAACAGTCTATGGCTTGGGTGGCTGGAGTCTTTACTGAATATTCGGGCCATCCTTCCACACTGCCTGATATAGAGGTGCTGGATGGCGGGGAGCTCGGCACCGGTGATGTACTGGGCTGTCCACACCACCCTCTGTAGCACCATGCGATCGAGGGCGGTGCTGTTGCCATACCAAGCACTGATGCAGTCAGTCAAGATGCTTTCAATGGTGCAGCTGTATACATTTTTTAAGATTTGAGGACCCATGCCATTCATCTTCCTGAGGAGTAAGAGGCGCTGTTGTGCCTTCTTCACAACGGAATGCATGAGTGGACCATTTTAAGCTCTTAGTGATTTAGACACGAAGGAACTTCAAGCTCTTGACCAGCTCTAATGCAGTCCCGTCGATGTAGTCCACGATGTAGTCCGTCATGTAGTCCACGATGTAGTCCGTCTTGTCGTCCACGATCAGCTCCTTGATCTTATTAACAATGACGGAGTTGTTGTCCCGGCACCACACTGTGAGGTCACTGATCACCTCCCTGTAGGCTGTCTCATCGTCACCAGTGATCAGGCCTACCACCGTTGTGTCGTCAGAAAACTTGACGATGGTGTTAGAGTCATCCGTGGCCACACAGTCATGGGTGAACAAGGAGGTCAGGAGGGGACTCCCCGTGTTGAGGGTCAGTGTTGCAGATTTGATGTTGCCTACCCTCACCTCTTAGTTCCTTGGAAGTTGTGGGAACGTACGTTTTTGATTTCCCATTGGTTCTGAGAATGAAGCCATAAGTTTATTGACCATTAAAACTGAACATTTTCTAAACGTTCTAAGAACGGAAGTGAAAATGTTGCCTCTTCTGGTAATGTATATTTTTAGGTTGCTTGGAGGTTCTGAGAATGTTTTTCAATGATTCCCTGAAAGTTTTGCTGGGAGTTTATATTAACGTTCTGAGAATGGAAATTATAGGTTATTTGAAGGTAATTAACCTGTCTGGGAACGTGGGACGCTTGCGTCCTACCCTAGTCAACCGCCAGTGGAATCGCGTCGCGCGAAATACAAATACCTCATAAATGCTATAACTTCAATTTCTCAAACATATGACTATTTTACACCATTTTATAGATACACCTCTCCTGAATCGAACCACGTTGTCTGATTTCAAAAAGGCTTTACAGCAAAAGCAAAACATTAGATTATGTTAGGAGAGTACCCTGCCAAAAAAAATCACACTGCCATTTTCAAAGCAACTAGCAGGCATCACAAATACCCAAAACACAGCTAAATGCAGCACTAACCTTTGACAATCTTCATCAGATGACACTCCTAGGACATCATGTTACACAATACATGCATTTTTAGTTCGATAAAGTTCATATTTATATATAAAAACAGCATTTTACATCGGTGCGTGACGTTCAGAAAATATTTTCCCTCAAATGCTTCCGGTGATCAGCGCTACAATTTACAAAATTACTATTCGAAAACATTGTTAAAATGTAATATTGTCATTCAAAGAATTATAGATCAACATCTCGTGAATGCAACCGCATTGCCAGATTTAAAAATAACTTTACTGGGAAATCACACTTTGCAATAAACGAGGTGGTATGCTCAGAAAAATAGACTAGGCGATACATGTTAGCGCCATCTTGGAACCATCTAAAATCAAATATACTATTGTAAATATTCACTTACCTTTGATTATCTTCATCAGAAGGCACTTCCAGGAATCCCAGGTCCACAACAAATGTAGTTTTGTTCGAAAAAGTTAATAATTTATGTCCCAATAGTTCCTTCTTGTTAGCGCGTTCCCGAAGGCTACTCATAATGTACGAGGCGCGCTGGACTTGTCGTCACGAATGTGCAAAAAATATATATTTACGTTCGTTCAAACATGTCAAACGTTGTATAACATAAATCTTTAGGGCCTTTTTCAACCAGAGCTTCAATAATATTCAAGGCGGACGATTGCATTGTCTTACTAAACGTTTCGGAACAAAAGGGTTCCCATGGGCGCCCGCGTCAAAGTAGTAATGGCCCTCCCCCTGTGACCAACTTCCCAAGCCTCTCTTTGGGTCAGTTCCTACCATAGAAGACTCAAACCACTTTGTAAAGACTGTTGACATCTAGTGGAAGCCTTAGCAAGTGCTACATGATTAATAAGTCCCTGTGTGTTTCAATGGCAAAGGCTTGAAAGTGATTCCACACATCAGATTTCCACTTCCTGTTAAGATTTGTCTCAGGGTTTTGACTGCCATATGAGTTCTGTTATACTCACAGACACCATTCAAACAGTTTTAGAAACTTCAGAGTGTATGCATATTCTGGTTTCTGGGCAAGAGTAGTAACCAGATTAAATCGGGTACGTTTTAACCTTCTGAGAACATCTCTCAGTAAGACTTTTAGTAACACTGCTAGTTTGCTTGTTAACTTTTTTAACTCCAAGCATCAAGAAGGAAGACATGGAAATGAATTCACTTAGGAATAAATCATGCAAACACATAAATGTTTTATTGTGGCATGGCATCAGTGAGATTGGAACCCATGATCATCTGCTCTGTATACATGGAATTAGCCCACTGTGCCACCAGAATGGCACTACCATTGCATGATTTGCTAAGCATACAAAGCTGTGCATTTTAGTATATTCAAACAGACCCTACTTCAAAGGAAACAAGCACTCAATTAAGATCAGGTTCGGCCAGTTAGTGGGCGTGGCCAACACACCTGAACACACTTAACAAGATAGAGGATAGAGAGATTTTTGTTGACGCTGAGAACGGAATGTACATGTTTTGAAATAACATTCTTAGAATGTTCTTTGAATATTACTAATGTTTTCTTCTGGTTTTTATGATTTTCTTAAAGTTATGAAAACATGACTTTAAATAGAACCATGAGGAAACCAGCAGAAGACGTTATGTTGAAGTCCTGGAATTCCCACAGAATGATGTTGTTTCTTAACGTTCTCTGTTTTGAGAACATGACTTTAAAGTTGAACTGACAGTGTTTTAGCAAAATTAAATACTATTAAAATCTGTTTATATACACGCCCAGGAAGAATATGGCAGCTTTTTTTACATTTTCTAACAATCGAGCACGTAGATACGGTAATTTTTTATGTTTTCATAAATTCATAGAATGTTTGGGAATTACGTGGTAAGGCATTTGTGAAAAATGAGTGGGAAAGCAGCCATGCTTTTGGACAATTAATAGACATTGCAGAAAATAAAACCAAATAAAAACACTTGTCTTGTCCAGGACCGGAGTCTACGCAGACCGGTACGTCATTGCCAATCAGAGCTACAGTAGGCCTATAAGTAAGCCATTGTCACAGATTTCTTCGTCGCTAGACGATATAGCGAAATCATCGTCGGAGAATGTGGACCAATACGCAGAGGAGTTAGTGCTCATCATCTTAATTTATTAAACAAATTAAACAAAACACGGAGGAAAAACAAGAAAACGAAATAAGACTAGTGACAGTTTTACAGGCATAAATAACGCAGTGCAAAATACAACTACCCACAAAACACAAAGACAAACACACCCTACTATATAGGACTCCCAATCAAAGGCAACTCAACACACCTGCCTTCAATTGGGAGTCCAACCCCAATTAACTATACATAGAAAAACAAACCTAGAACCTATACCAACAACTAACACCCCACTACACCACACACAAAACCCCAAAATACAAAACAAATATACCTCTGTCACGTCCTGACCAAAATATAATACAAATAATACCTAAATATTGGTCAGGACGTGACATTACCCCCCCCCCAAAGGTGCATACACCGAATGCACCAACATAAAGAAAATCCAATACAAAAATAAATCCCCCTAAACTAAAGGGAGGGAAGGGAGGGTGGCTGCCGTCAACGACGGCACTGTGCTACACCCCCCCCCCTCCCCAACCCACCTATATTGGAGTTGGCTCCGGTTCTGGCCTACTGCCCTCCAGACCGTAGACAGACTTGCTTGGTTTTGGATAGTAGGCAGACTCCTTCGGTTCCAGGTCGTAGGCCGACTCCTTCGGTCCCGGTCTGTAGGCAGACTCATTATAGTCACAGTTACTTATTTCTAATTTGGGATCGTAGCCAGACTCACCCGGTTCTGGGTCACAGGCAGATTCCCTCAGTCCTGGGTCGCAGGCCGACCCCCTTAGTTCCGGGTCGCAGGTAGACCCCTTCGGTTCTGGGTCACAAACAGACCCCTTCGGGCAGACGGGCCACTCTGGCAGCTCCGGGCAGACGGGCCACTCTGGCAGCTCCGGGCAGACGGGCCGCTCTGGCCGCTCCGGGCAGACGGGCCGCTCTGGCCGCTCCGGGCAGACGGGCCGCTCTGGCCGCTCCGGGCAGACGGGCGGCTCTGGCCGCTCCGGGCAGACGGGCGGCTCTGGCGTCTCCTGACTGGCGGGCGGCTCTGGCGACTCCTGACTGGCGGGCGGCTCTGGCGACTCCTGACTGGCGGGCGGCTCTGGCGACTCCTGACTGGCGGGCGGCTCTGGCGACTCCTGACTGGCGGGCGGCTCTGGCGACTCCTGACTGGCGGGCGGTTCTGGCGACTCCTGACTGGCGGGCGGCTCTGGCGACTCCTGACTGGCGGGCGGCCCTGGCGACTCCTGACTGGCGGGCGGCTCTGGCGACTCCTGACTGGCGGGCGGCTCTGGCGACTCCTGACTGGCGGGCGGTTCTGGCGACTCCTGACTGGCGGGCGGCTCTGGCGACTCCTGACTGGCGGGCGGCTCTGGCGGCACCAGACTGGCGAGGCTGGGCTGACGCACTAGATGCCTGATGCGTGGGGCTGGTACTGGATGTGCCAGTCTGGGCACACGCACCTTAGGGCTAGTGCAGGGAGCGGGAACAGGCTGAACAGGACTAGGCTGACTATTTGGAAGCTTGGTCCGGGTTGCTTGTACTGGTCGTGCTAGACTGGGAGTACTCGCTTCCGGGATACTCCGTGAGGCAGGAACCGGAAAGACTGGGCCATGGAGGCGCACGGGCCATATTACAATGTCCACTTATGAACATAGGAAACTGTATATAGCATTTTAACATAGAAAAACAAAAAGAGATGAATAATATTTGTCCAGCCTTTGCTTCTAGGCTTGCAGATGTGCATAATATGCTGTAAACCTAATAAAAAAGTATTTAATAACTCCAAATAACAAACATGTAACTATAGGTTGTTGTAACATTTAACTTGAAAACAAGTTTTTCAATTGTTTGCACTGGTATGGTTCAATGCAGCATTGCTGTACGGTGCACTCAAAATGTATTGTAGTTGAGTAGCCAGCCTAGGATACTGCTCAAATGTGCTGCAATAGGCCTTTGCATGGTGTTTTGTTGCAGATTTTGTTTTTGTTTTTTGTTTATTTATTGTCTAGTTTTTAAAAAAGAAGCCAGACTGCAACATTTTAGAAGGCTAGCTAGGACTGTGGCACATATCTCCACTGCACGCTGTAAATGGGACACGCGAAAGCAGCACAATTGAAGTTCAATTCAGAGATGAGAGTGCATCATGCTGTAATTTCATAAAGTAGATGACTCAACTGTTTACTCATTTATACGCACTTGTGTGTCCTATTTGGCCAGCGGGTCTTGTGTTTGACACATGTGCACTAGCCTTTTAGCCACATTAGGACGTATGACGTTATGAGCATTGTTCTTGCTAGTTAGAGTTTATTAACATTCCCGGACTTAGTTAGTTTTTGTTCAAAATATTGAGTCATTGAAGCTGAAACACTGCATCCCGAATGGGTGGAAGCAGCGAACAATGTACCAGGCCAGCTGTGATTTAAAACCTGATAGCAATATTTTTTGTTGTACCAAGAATAGTATTGGTTAATTATATTAATCATGCATTGAACTGCTTGACACCATTTTTAAAACCTCTTATAAAGTTGGTTTTGTAGCATAAACTGGGAATTTTATATTTTTTACTGATATTATGATTGTTTGTTTCATATCTGCAAAGTAGTTAAAACACTGTCAGTTCCACTTGAAATAGAACCTCATTATGGGAAGGTTTTATGCAAAATAATGATAGATAACCACGCTTTCACCAAGCTCTAAGAAACAGATGGTTCTCAGAACGTTATGTGTTAGCTGGGATGGACCAAGGAGACCCCAGAAGTTGTGTGTGTGTGTGTGTGTGTGTGTGTGTGTGTGTGTGTGTGTGTGTGTGTGTGTGTGTGTGTGTGTGTGTGTGTAGTCTGGTCTGCTATTTAGCTGCATAACATTTAGCTTCATGCATGGCCCTAGGAGGTGTATGAACTGTGTGTGTGTCCAACCCAGCCTGTGTGTCTATGCGTGCGTGCGTGAGTGTGTGTATGTTTTTGATAGGCATGGTGTTTGTAATCATAAGCCATTACAGGGAACTTTGATACCGTAAGCCCCGCGAAGGAGGGTTCCTACAAGGCCCCTGTGATGTGTGGTGCAGAGAAACTCTCGCACACACACACACACACACACACACACACACACACACACACACACACACACACACACACACACACACACACACACACACACACACACACACAGCTCCAGGCAGTAAATATCAAGCTCACATCCACAATTTACAACCAGGAGCCTTTATTGTTCTCTCTCCCCTTACTCTCGCTAGAATTGGGTCTCTATTAGTTCTCTCCCTCTCTCTCTCACACACACAGACACAGAAACACACACACACACACACACACACACACACACACACACACACACACACACACACACACACACACACACAGACAAACCCATCATGATTTAGCATGTATTTGTGACTCGTATCAGGAAACTAGGCATATGTCACACGTCACTACTTCACAGAAGAGTCATTGGAATGTTTACAAGCCTAGTTGGTTTAGACACAGAAAAAGACAGGGACCTTCCCGCTAGCCATGATTAGCTGAGATATTGAATGGTATGGACATGCCGAGTGATGAGTTTGGATTGGTCTGCCATGTAGCACCTTCTGTCTGTAAAATGAGCTGCTCGGTATGTGTAGATAATCCTTTCAACTACAGCTTTTTTGAAAGATATCATGGTGTACTGCAAAAGTGTTTCTCTTGATTATATCTTCACACTAAGGGCAACCATGGCATCCATGACAGATCTGATGATTCTTATTGCATTGCACACAGTCAGTGTGAACCAGAGTGACATGACACAACTGGCCAAGCAAGCTGTAAAAACAAAATGGGAACGACACAGGACATCTTATTTAATGAAAGGGGTTGCAGTCTCCTGTGAAGCATTCATCCATGTATCTGGGTAAGAGTCTAGCTACATTTTCAGATATTATACGTTTCAAATTTAGTCAGAAAGTCATTTTCATTGCAAGTGAAAGCGCACTTTTAGCTAGCTAGCTAACATTAGCTGGCTGACTCGCTAGCTAACATTACGTGTATGATCTGTGCAGTAATATAGCTATTTCAGAAAACCATTTGGGTTGGGATTATGGTTCATTGTTTAGCTAGCTACCTACATGTCTAAACAAAATACTCCAAGTTAAAGTGTACGGTTTAGCTAGCTTGCTAATGTTAGCTGGCTGGCTCACTAGCTAAGGTTACGCATTTGATCTGTGTAGTAATATTTTTCACATCTCAGAAAGCCATTTGTATTGCTAGTTGTAGCCAAATGTTAGCTAGCTAACTAACTAACATTGAACCTAGTTGAGTAGCTTTAGCTAGCTATGACAATCAGTTTGTATTGCTAGTACTCTTTGGGTTGGGATTGTACTTGCAGAGAGTTGTGAACTTCATCAACAACTATGCAGAGATAATGCAATAGCATTATCAGGACGCCACCCAGGGCACAAACACTTTAGTGGAAAACTGCTGCCATCCCATGACAAAAGCAGTGGTGTAGTTTCTCTACAAGGGATCGATGACAACACTTGGTATGAAAAGCATAAACAACACATCTTTTGATTATTTATTTTACCGCCAACATGATTGGCCCTAATTTTATTGATCTCACATTGTTTGTGTATTTTTCAGAAGTACGTGTAGTCAGGCTGTTTTCCTTCAGGAATATGTGGAGAGATTGCTGGTGTGGTGAAGGACAGCACTGTGACATGGGTCAACATCACACAGCTATTTGGACTGGAGGATGGTACGGTGCTAGTAGATATCTATGGCTGGCATCAACACCTGACTCTGTACTTCAGGCCGCTGCCACAGATCAAGCAGTACCAGCACTACAGGTGAATATAATTTCCCTTTCATTATATGACATTATTCTTATTATCTAAACTTGGGAGGTCAATTGATGTTATGCAAGGTTGCCGTGTCTTTATTTTTTTGTCTATTTTCCTGTTTTACATCTTCAATGCTCTGGAGCCTGGTGTGGTTTTTATCTGTACACTTTCTGTTTTTGATATTGCTACTCAATAAGTAACCATTCCACTGTACAGTTTACACCTTCTGTATCCTCTGGATGTGACAAATAAACATTGATTTTATTTGATATAGTGTGTGTTTACCAGAGAAAGCAATGTGAAGAACAACATGACCTGCACCAAAATCAGATATAGGATACAGGCCAAGTGTCACGTCCTGACCCTGGTAAGATGTCATTTTCTATAGTAGAGTAGGTCAGGGCGTGAGAGGGGGTGTTTTGGGTTGTTCTATGTTTTCTATTTCTATGTTTAAGTTCTAGTTGTTCTATTTCTATGTTGGGGTTGTTTGGGTTGATCTCCAATTGGAGGCAGCTGATCCTCGTTGCCTCTGATTGGAGATCATATTTAAGTAGGGTTTTTTCTTCCTGGGTTTGGTGAGTAGTTGTTTTCTGTTTAGTGTATGTCACCTGACGGAACTGTTGTCGGCCGTTTTGTTGTTGTTTAACCTGTTAGGGCTAGGGGGCAGTATTTACACGGCCGGATAAAAAACGTACCCGATTTAATCTGGTTACTACTCCTGCCCAGTAACTACAATATGCATATAATTATTGGCTTTGGATAGAAAACACCCTAAAGTTTCTAAAACTGTTTGAATGGTGTCTGTGAGTATAACAGAACTCATATGGCAGGCAAAAACCTGAGAAGATTTCATGCAGGAAGTGGCCTGTCTGACAAGGTGTCGTTCGTCTTGTCTCTGTTTATTGAAGATTCAGGATCTTAGCTGTAACGTGACACTTCCTACGGCTCCCATAGGCTCTCAGAGCCCGGGAAAAACATGAACGATATCGAGGCAGCCTCTGGCTGAAACACATTATCGCCTTTGCCAAGTGGCCAATCAGAGGACAAAGGGCTTAGGCGCGTGCCCGAGCGACCCAGTGATATATTTTCTTTAGTCTGTTTACCTAATTGCAGATTCCCGGTCGGATTATTATCGCTTTTTTACGAGAAAAATTGCATAAAAATTGATTTTAAACAGCGGTTGACATGCTTCGAAGTATGGTAATGAAATATTTAGAAATATTTTGTCACGAAATGCGCCGTGCGCATGACCCTTATTTACCATTCGGATAGTGTCTTGAACGCACGAACAAAACGCCGCTGTTGGAACATAACTATGGATTATTTTGGACCAAACCAACATTTGTTATTGAAGTAGAAGTCCTGGGAGTGCATTCTGACGAAGAACAGGAAAGGTAATCAAACTTTTCTAATAGTAAATCGGAGTTTGGTGACGGCTAAACTTGCTGGGTGTCTAAATAGCTAGCCCTGTGATGCAGGGCTATCTACTTAGAATATTGCAAAATGTGCTTTCACCGAAAAGCTATTTTAAAATCGGACATATCGAGTGCATAGAGGAGTTCTGTATCTATAATTCTTAAAATAATTGTTATGCTTTTTGTGAACGTTTATCGTGAGTAATTTAGTAAATTGTTAGTAAATTCGCCGGAAGTTTGCGGGGGGTATGCTAGTTCTGAACGTCACATGCTAATGTAAAAAGCTGGTTTTTGATATAAATATGAACTTGATTGAACAAAACATGCATGTATTGTATAACATAATGTCCTAGGTGTGTCATCTGATTAAGATCATCAAAGGTTAGTGCTGCATTTAGCTGTCTTCTGGGTTTTTGTGACATTATATGCTAGCTTGAAAAATGGGTGTCTGATTATTTCTGGCTGGGTACTCTGCTGACATAATCTAATGTTTTGCTTTCGTTGTAAAGCCTTTTTGAAATCGGACAGCGTGGTTAGATTAACGAGAGTCTTGTCTTTAAAATGCTGTAAAATAGTCATATGTTTGAGAAATTGAAGTAATAGCATTTCTAAGGTATTTGAAAATCGCGCCACAGGATTCAACTGGCTGTTACGTAGGTGGGACGATTTGGTGCCACCTGCCCTAGAGAGGTTAAGTATATTAATTAAAAGTAAATATGAGCACTCTACACGCTGCGCCTTGGTCCCCTTTATACGACCCGCGTTACACCAAGGACAGATAAAGTGTATTTTTACTGGAGTGTTTCCTTATTGTAGGCTACTACTTGTACCAATTTTAGTCTTGAAATCTTTGATTATTTACTACACTACTCACTCTGTTTAGCACATGGCCTCACATGTGTATCCTTAACCTGTTAGGGTATAGGGGGCAGTATTTTCACGGCTGGATAAAAAAATGTGCCCGATTTAATCTGGTTACTAATCCTACCCAGTAAATACAATATGCATATACATATTATATATGGATAGAAAACACCCTAAAGTTTCTAAAACTGTTTGAATGGTGTCTGTGAGTATAACAGAACTCATTTGGCAGGCTAAACCCCTGAGACAGATTCTGACAGGAAGTGGATACCTGATGTGTTGAATTGACTTTAAGCCTATACCATTGAAAAACAAAGGGGGTGAGGAATGTTTTGGCACTTCCTATTGCTTCCACAAGATGTCCCCAGCCTTTACAAAGTGTTTTGAGTCTTCTACAGTGAGATCTGACTGAAGAAGAGCCTTGGAACGTGATGGCCCATTAGACACCTGGCGCGCGAGTTGATGGTGGGTACTCTCATTCCGAAACGTTTTAAAAGAGAACCCAATGGTCCGCCTTGAATTTTATTCATGTTCTGGTTAATTTTATTCATGTTTGAACGAACGTAAATATATTTTTTCCGTTCTTGAAGTGAAGTGAAGTCCGGCTGGCTTAGATCATGTGCTACAACACGGAGGTTTTTGGACATAAATGATGAGCTTTTTTGAACAAACCTACATTCGTTATGGACCTGGGATTCTTTGGAAGTGACATCTGATGAAGAGAATCAAAGGTAATGGATTATTTACATAGTATTTTCGATTTTAGATCTCTCCAACATGGCGGTTAGTCTGTATCGCAATGCGTATTTTTCTGGCGCAGTGCTCAGATTATTGCAAAGTGTGATTTCCCAGTAAGGTTAATTTTAAATCTGGCAAGTCCATTGCGTTCAAGAGATGTAAATCTATAATTCTTTGAATGACAATATAATATTTTACCAATGTTTTCTAATATTAATTAATAATTTTGTTGTCATGACTTGACTGCCGGTATTGGAGGGAAACGATTTCCTGAACATCAACGCCATAGTAAAACGCTGTTTTTAGATATAAATATGAACTTGATAGAACTAAAAATGCATGCATTGTCTAACATAATGTCCTAGGAGTGTCATCTGATGGAGATTGTAAAAGGTTAGTGCATAATTTTAGCTGATTTTATGGTTTTGGTGACGCCTGTCTTTGAATCGACAATGCATTACACACAGCTATTGTCAATGTACTCTCCTAACATAACCTAACTTTATGCTTTCCCCGTAAAACCTTTTTGAAATCGGACAACGTGGTTAGATTAAGAAGATGTTTATCTTTCAAAGGCTGTAAGTTAGTTGTATGTTTGAGAAATTTGAATTTTGACATTTATTTGGTTTCAAATTTGCCGCTCTTGAAATGCACCTGCTGTTGATAGGGTGCGCCACGGGTGGCACGCTAACGTCCCACATAGCCCCAAGAAGTTAAAGAGATGGGTGGGGCTAAGAGGGTGTGACCGATGCTGAATGCGTGAAGATGAAGAGCACTCCAGTAGGTGTACCAACAGATTTAAGGGCCATTTTCTCGAAAGTGGGGTTACAAGTTTATCAACTTTCAAAGCAGAATTACTCTCCCATTGTTTCTCAACTGCAATTTATGATATACAATTTTGTACCTCTGAGCCTCTACTTTTACCCATTGTAAATAAAACAATTTAAAATGTTGCTACATAAGACTGAATCGAAGTGGTCAGTCACATTTCGCACGCACACACACACGGTAAAACAACCAGCAACAACCAAAAACAACCAGACCAGACAACCATGCCATTCTCTCTTTGGAATCTCCTGGTATAGTGCCTACTAGCTACTTACAAATAAAAAATGGATAAAAAAAGTCCAGAGTATTTTTATTATCACTGATATTAGTGCCTAAAAAACGTGACACAAAAAGGAAGTAATTATGATCAGTAATTGGTCTATTTCTGAAATGATGAGGTCAGTTGAGTTGGCTGAAGCTGGCAACAGCACCCACAATGCAATGCACTCCTTTCACTGTACAAGAGGTGTAATTTTACAAAAAGTATAACTCTCTTTCTCTTTTTTCTGTCTCTCCCTACTCCTCTCCCTCCCTATATTGACTCCTCAACCGGCTCCACTTATCTATTACATTGTTAGGGTGAGGGATAACAGCATCATTAGCTGAAGAGCAATTAAAGCACATCTTCTCATTTACTTGTAGGGAAGAAAAGGCCCAGACTTGAAAAACCTCAGTCTTTTATCCAGCCATCTAGGTAGCTTTTGTTTCAAATAAACGTCATCCTTTTTTCCCTTCTTTTTAATGGTATTAAAACTTCTTCGGGATCGGTGTCCCTTCCATGGGACGGTTGAGCTAACGTAGGCTAATGCGATTAGTATGAGGTTGTAAGTAACAAGAAAATGTATCCTCTTAAGGATCATCCCCTTTTTTTCAATTTTCGCCTAAAATAACATACCCAAATCTAACTGCCTGTAGCTCAGGCCCTGAAGCAAGTATATGCATATTCTTGGTACCATTTGAAAGGAAACACCTTCAAGTTTGTGTAAATGTGAAAGGAATGTAGGAGAATATAACACAATAGATCTGGTGAAAGATAATACAAAGAGGAAAAAAACATTATTTTGTATTTTTTTGTACCATCATCTCTGAAATTCAAGAGAAAAGCCATAGTTTATTATTCCAGCCAAGGTGCTA
Source organism: Salmo trutta (assembly GCF_901001165.1). Lineage (NCBI taxonomy): Eukaryota > Metazoa > Chordata > Actinopteri > Salmoniformes > Salmonidae > Salmo > Salmo trutta. Next base: position 18,587,764 of record NC_042976.1, on the reverse strand, counting down.
TTTAGATGTTGGCCACTAGATGGCAGCAGTGTATGTGCAAAGTTTTAGACTGATCCAATAAACCATTGCATTGCTGTTCAAAATGTTGTATCAAGGAATGAACAAATGTGCCTAATTTGTTTATTAATAACTTTTCATGTTCAAAATTGTGCCCTCTCCTCAAACAATATAATGGTATTATTTCACTGTAATAACTACTGTACATTGGACAGTGCAGTTAGATTAAGAGGGTAGGCTGCTACCTACCTCCTACTGTTATGTTTCCATATCCATTACAACCCCATTAATTACCCTGTAGTGATCTTAACAAGTCACACACCCCTCCACCCACCAAGCAAAGAAGAGTGTTGTCTTATTAACCAATTATAGAATCTATCCTCCCTCGACCTACCAATTAAACAGGCTTTTTTTCTTATTCTTTACCAATCAGCCACATTATGTTCCTGCTCATAGACAGAAGGCAGACATGTTAAATAAGTAGGAGATCTTCTTAAAGACTAATTATTATTGGAGCCTTGCTTTGATCCAGGCCCAGGGCAGGTGGTGTTGAAGACTTCCTTAACATAGAGCGGAAGGAGGGAGATGAGAGGAAGGAAAATCAATGACTGAATTAAGTGGATTAAAGAGAGAGAGAGAGAGAGAGAGTGAGCAAAAGGGAGGAATACAACAATGAGGATAGAAGAAAGGAAATGGAAGAAATATATAGACTGCTTTTACCACGAAATATATACATACATTATATACAGTACATTAATCATACACCATCACCTACAGTACATGTACACCCTACATGTACACCCTACATGTACACCCATGGGACTAGTGATAGGTCGTTCGCGAACGAGTTGGCTCTAAGAGCCGGCTCTGGTAGGTGAATGTTGGGAGCCGGCTCGCATATCATAAGAGCCGAATCTATTTATATATAAAAAAAATACTAAAATAAGATATGAATAGTCAAAAAATTTAAATGAATAGAATTAACTAATTTAAAGAACAAAAAAAGAAATAAAATAATATAGCCTAAATGCTCAAGCGCACACTCATTCGTTCTGACTGTCTGCTCAGGCTAACAACCTCACCTGTTGTTCCTGTCAATCAGACACGCAGTGTCAACCAATGAACCAAAGATGCGTGAGGGAGGGCCGAGCCAACTCACTCACAGTCACACACTTAGCAGCCGAGGAGAGAGAGGAAGGACAGTTGGAAAACAACAGCTGGAAAATGAGTCAGAAGCACAGTAAAATTTGGATGCATTTTAATAATGTAGACAATGTTAGAGCACCGTGTAGAATTTGCCAAAACAAAATCTCATATAAAGCCGGTTCTACGCACAACCTACACCGGCATATGCGAACTGTGAAGCTAGCTGTAGCGGAGCTTCGAGAAACTAGCGGGCCTGCTAGTGATAGTGGTGGAGCCACTTAGTCAAGTAGGCCTACTCCGTGACCCACAGCAACGCAGTCTTCTATGGACTAGTTTATGCCAAAGTCTATGTATATAGCAAAACAAGGCCACATTGATATTGCATTGGCTAAAATGATTGCCACCAATTTCCAGCCATTTTCGATTGTGGAGGACAGAGGTTTTAGAAATTATAGCAATAGTCTAAATCCAATGTACACAATTCCAAGCAGGAAAACCCTTTCAAATTCACTTATTCCACAGCTGTACGAGAGCACACAGGCTTCAGTGCGGGAAAGAGTCCAAAAAGCTACTGCAGTTTGCCTTACCACTGACTGTTGGACATCAAGGGTAACTACTTCTTACATGTCGGTTACATATCACTTCATTGAAGATTTTTCAATGTCTAGTTGTCTTCTGGACTGCTTTGAGTTCAGCGACAGACACACCTCTTCCTCGTAGATGGAAAAGTGGTCTGTTGTGTTAGCGACAATGCAGCTAACATAACCAAAGCCATAACAATTTAAAAATGGACCCATCGTCCATGTCCTGCCCACACAATCAACCTGATTGTAAGAGATGCTCTGAAGGTGATGAAGGCCACTGTGGACAAAGTGAAAGCAGCTGTGGAATACTTCCACAGGAGCACAGTAGGTGCTTAAAAACTAAAGTCTACACAACGCCAGATAGGGATGCCTGAGCTGAGGCCTAAACAAGACTGCACTACAAGGTTTTATATGTTGAAGTGGTTTCTTGAGTCAAAGGATGCCATCGTCTCTACCCTGGCCATTGTCAATGCACCTGTTGATGCTCTGACCCAAGAGGAATGGGACGTGGTGGAGGAGGTGTGCCGAGTCCTGGGACCCTTTGAGCAGGTCACTGTGGAGATCAGTGGAGAGAGGTACAGTAAGCAGTTATTACTACATCATTATTTAATCCAGTATTATATATGTATATGAGCAGAAGGTATATGAGCAGAAGATGAGAATGTAGTATCAGTAGAAAACATGAACCTGAACTAATAAGTTACTGTTCTCTCTTTTCAGCTATGTGACAGCCTCAAAAATGATACTCCTGTGTAAGGGTCTGCAGCGAATCACTGCAGCCGCCAGAAACAAGCAAATGTAACCACAGGACATGTGACAGAGTTGATGGACACCCTATGTTCATCAATGGAGAGAAAGTTTCACAGAATGGAATATAATCACGTGCTATCAGAAACCGCTGTATTTGACCCCAGGTTTAAGAGGTTAGCCTTCAGTGATGCTAGAGCGATTGATGAGGCTCTTCAAATAATAACCTCAGTAGCAGGGAGGGACATCCCCAGCAGTCAGCTGGCTCAGGCACCAGGGCAACAGGAAGAAGAGTGATCAGATGGAGCAGAAGCACTAATAGTAGTGCCACAAACGTCTGCTGTTTGGATACTGTTTGACGAGAGAGCAACTGGGGATGCAGCACGAAGGAATCCCTCAGCAGATGCCATAATGGAGGTCCAATCCTTTTTGGAGGATATACCCACGGCTTACAAAAGTCATGACAGGGAGAATCTGCATAGTGGCCACATCCGTTCCCTATGAGAGGGTCTTCTCGAAAACGGGACAAATAATTACTGAGAGAAGAAACCACATCAGCCCCTCGAAAGTGAGGCAGCTTGCATTTCTGAATGCAAATCTCTCATAAAAGCAAAATATGGTCAGCATTGCTGTGTGCTGCTGGTTATAACATGGCAATAAAGAATAGAGAGAAAAGAGGGACCAGTTTAATGTTTTAAGTGGGATGCTGCAGTTTTGCACATTGTTATTTATTTTTCTTTGATATGGTGCAATATTCTATTATTATGTTGTTCAGATTGTATTCGTTTTGAATTGTTACATTTATATGCACTTTGTTTATATACATTAAAAAGATATGCTTTAAATGCACATGTGTAATAGCTTCCTTATTTTTTACATTTATTTCAATTTGTGGGATGGTGCAGTTTTGCATATTGTTATTTATTTTTCTTTGATATGGTGCAATATTCTATTATGCTGTTCAGATTGTATTCGATTTGAATGGTTAGATTTATATCCACTTTGTTTATATACATTAAAACATTATACTTTAAATGCAAATTTTAAATAGCATTTTTTTCATAACAAACCAAGGCATTTTTAAATAAATTGTGGTTAAGGTAGAGTATAATTTCATTGAATAATTTAATTAGAATTGTTTTAACACCAATCATAGTCAAACTATCACTAACTGTTAGACTTGAAAAAATACAAAACATATTTTTTTTAAAGAGCCGTTTGGGAGCCAAAAGAGACGGCTCTTTTTGGTGAGCTGAGACTGAACGAGCCGGCTCACTGAAAAGAGCCGGAATGCGCATCACTACATGGGGCAGAGAGGTCATTGCAATGTGTAGGGTTCACTCACCCTCTAAATCGAGAGTTCGAGTTTAGGGGTTGCTCAATACAATGCTGGGGGCGGGTCTGGGGGATGGGCTGGGCTAGGGGCTGGGATAGGGGCTACTGAACAGATCAAGACCGATTTCTGCTTGCTTTTGTCCCAAATGGTACCCTATTCCCTATATACTGCACCCTATAGGGACATGGTGAAAAGTAGATAGGGTGCTGGTCAAAAGTAGTGCATTATATAGGGAATAGGGCTCAATTTAGGACGCATTGATTGTCTAGATTAATTGGATTTCAGGGGTTCGGCTTGAAGAGGGCCAAGGAGGTTATGGAAGAAGGAACACTACACACCCTGGTTGTCTTTATTAAGTTGGTACAAAACACAACGAATGGCACCCATATGAACCCTGGTCTAAAGTAGTGCACTATATTTGACCGACCGCCTAAATTCAGTCTTATGTAGCAAAATTTGAAATTGTGATTTTTACATTGGATAAAAGTAGACACTCAGAGTTAGAAGATGGTATGTCATACTGTCACGGTTGTCGTAGGAAGGAGCGGACCAAAGTGCAGAGTGTGTGTCGTTCAACATTTTATTTACTCTGTGAAACTATGCAATACATAAAGAAACTGAATAAACAAAACAACAAACCGTGACGCAGAGGTGGAACATACACTACTCAAAATTAAATCTCCCACAAACCCAGGTGGGACAAACAGCAACTTAAATATGACCTCCAATTAGAGACAACGGTGACCAGCTGCCTCTAATTGGAGATCATCCCAAACACAGCCCAACATAGAAATACAAAACTAGAACATAACAACATAGAAAAACTAAACTAGAAAACCCCCCTGTCACACACTGACCTACTCTACCATAGAAAATAACAACTTACTATGGTCAGGGCGTGACACATACACTGCAGTTGAGGAACAATGGGAAAGTAATTTTGCTTTGAAAGTTGATAAACGTGGAACCCCACTTTTGAGAAACTGGCACTTCAATGTTTTGGTACAACTACTGGAGAATTCTTCTTTGTTCACACCCATTCAGCATCGTTCAAACCTTCTTAAACATTAGCCCCACCCATTTCTTTAAGGATTCACATGTGAGGCCATGTGGTAAACACACACTATATCAAATAAAATCGTATTTATTTATTTGTTGAATGCACAGGATACAGAAGGTGTAAACGATACACTGAAATGGTTACTTGCATAGTAGCAATATCAAAAACAGAAAGCGTCCAGATAAAAATATTTTATAAATATTAGATGACGCTTACCCGACACAGTTGATGGGTCATGTGAAGGAAAGCTGTTGGGGTTGCCGAGTGGCGCAGTGTTCTAAGGCACTGCATCTCAGTGCTAGAGGCGTCACTACAGAAACTGGTTTGATTCCAGGCTGCATCACAACCGGCCGTGATTGGAAGTCCCATAGGGGGGTGCACAATTAGCCCAGCATCATCCGGGTTAGTGTTTGCCCGTCATGTAGGCCGTCATTGTAAATAAGAGTTTGTTCTTAGCTGACTTGCCTAGTTAAATAAAGGTTAAATAAAAAATACAAAATAAGTGGATGAGTCACTATTGTCTAGACATGTACACGTTCATGAAATACAATAGATGGCCATAATCACCTCCACACACACCTGGCTAATTTGATGGGTTATGAAATAATACGGCCAAAATGGAATCTTTTGTTTAGATATGTAGCTAGCTAGGTAGCTAAACAATGAACTGGCATAATCCCAACTCGTACTACTACCAATACAACATTGTCATAGCCGTAGTATGAATCTGCAGGTAGCTAAAGCTAACAAACTAGGTTCAATGTTAGCTAGCTAACATTAGGCTATAACTAGCAATGCAAATTGAATTCTGATTCGATTAATATTACTACACAGATCATACACGTAACGTTAGCTAGCGAGCCAGCAAGCTAACATTCGCTAGCTAACTAACAGTATGCTTTAACTTTAACAAAATTAGAAACTTATATCTGAAAATGTAGCTAGACTCTTACCGTATACATGGATGAACGCTTCACGGCAGACTGGAACCATTTAACTCTGTTTTGTTTGTAGATACCTCTTGTTTGGCCAGCGTTGTGTCAAGTCACTCGGGTTCACACTGACCGTGCGTGTGCAGAAAGTAGCCCTTCACTTTTTCCTACTGATCTGTTGACAGTGCTAAATTCAGGGCATCAACATTGTTGAGAAAAGTATCAAAACTTTTGTAGTTCTCGATGGCTTTCACAAACAGCGAGGTAGAAAGGACTATCAACACATACTGAACAGTTCACATTACAGACATAACCATGCTACAGGTCTCTCTTGGAAAAGAGATGTTATCTCAATGAGAAAAAACCTGTATAAATAAAGATTTAAAAAAATACATAACATAAAAATAAAAATTACATGGCAGACCGATCCAAACTCATCTCCCTGGATGTCCAGCTGATCGATAATCTCAGCCCATCATGGCTAGTGGGAAGGTTCCTGACTTTTTCCATGGCTAAACTAACTTGACTCATAATTTAACAATTGCATTCATATTTATGGATGGAATACAAGTTCGTTATTAAGGCACATGAATGTTCACATGTTACAGAAGGTATTTCTGCCCCAAAAAAGCATTTTGATAAAAATAAAATGTTTATGTTCAAATGCCACTCCTGTGAAGTAGTGACATGCGACATATGCCTAGTTTACTGAAGATTCACATATAGGGAATAGGGTGCCATTTGGGATGCTGACGACTGCTCTCCTTCACAACCAGCCTTATTAACCGTCAGAGGGAAAAATTTGAGAGGGGGAAGGGAGAACTAAGACAAATTAGAGAGGGGGAAGTTAGAGGAAAGATAAATAAAATCTAGAAAAGCCACATAATTTAAAGACAACTGAAAGTTGAAAGAGGTGGAAAGCAAAGCACTGAAAAAGAGAGGAAAAGGGAGAGAGAAAGAGGAGGTTAGATTAAAGACCCGGGTGCTGGGAAGGGGGGGGTTGCTGCTGCCCGGCCCTCGGCCCCCGGCGGTAACTATGAGTTTAGCTTGCAACAACAATGATATTAGTTTGTTGTTTTCCTGAAGTTAATTTGGCCTGCATAGGTCAACGCCTGTGACCTTAACATCCCCTCGCTCCCTCATCCCCTCTACATCCCCCCCATTTCTCCTTCTCCCCAGTCATTATTTCCGTCCACAAGTGAAATTGGCAGAGGGCTAATCAACATTTAGCTCCTCCGAGTGTGTTATTACACAGGATGTGATGGATGGTACAATTACACCCAATGTCACTTAGCTAAATGGCTATGTAATCCTAATGACTTTTTATTCAAACAATGACTAGTTAGTGTGCAGAGTGGGGAAAATAGAGGTGTGTGTGTGTGTGTGTGTGTGTGTGTGTGTGTGTGTGTGTGTGTGTGTGTGTGTGTGTGTGTGTGTGTGTGTGTGTGTGTGTGTGTGTGTGTGTGTGTGTGTATTAAACACTGAGGAAGAAAACAACACAAAGGATTCAGCTGGCGTGGTGAGCTGAAGAGAGAGCAAAGCATTCCCAGAAGGATGATACGATAATAACATGAATTTAAGTCCCTGTTGTCATGACGAATGGAATATGGAGCCTCAATGCAAGCTGTTGTTTTCACCTTGAAATGCAACAACATCTGTGTTGAGATGAGAAGAGGAGTCGATGGTGAGGGAAGTCATGGGCTGTGTGTGTCTGAAATGGCACCCTATTCCCTATATTGTACATGGGCCCTGGTCAAAGGTTGTGCATTATATAGGAAATAGAGTGATTTTGAGACACTGCCATCCATACAGACCAATGGAGTGGAGAAATAGGAAGATATGAATTTGATGCAATGAAGATAGTTGATGGTTTCATATATTCTCTCTCTTTTCCACTGAGACTACATCCCAAATGACACCGTATTCCCTATTTAGTGCACTTCTTTTGACCAGGGCCCTATGGGCTCTGGGCAAAAGTAGCTGACTACATAGGGAATAGGGTGCCATTTGGGACTCAACTAGCTCCACAACAAGACACAAGCCTCCCTCCCCTCAGTTGACTGTTGTTTAAAACAAGGTCATACTGAAGAACTGGATCCAACCAATCATAATCCCAGCGACCAATCACGAGCCCTCGAGGAAGACACCGCAATAAAAACAGAGGATTGTCAGTGGCTACAGTCTACTGAATACACACACATACAGTCAGACGCACGCAAACACACTCAAACGCAGACACACACGACAAAACAAGATGGATCCTCCGTCACCGGCGGCAACTGCAGCCAGCCTGCTTGAGCAGGCGCCTTGAGTGTTGTAGTGCACAAGCATTCCCCATCAAATGATGCACCATGTCCCAGCTGTTACACCCTCCCCACCACATAATTATTCCTCATTTCCAATGTTTATCTGCTTTGTCCTTCACAGCTATTCTCAGGACATTGCACCTTCTAGCCTTTCAGATGAAACATAGTTTGCACTGATCATAGTTGTATGCACATTGAATGCACTCCCTTACAGAGAGTATGCCAATGATATGTCATGCTGGAGAGAGAGAGACTGACATTGTCTTTAATGAGACATCCTCATTGCTCATCTAGGATCTGTTTTAGATCATAATGAATACAATAATATAGACACTTTGGATAGGGTGTACAATCCTACACTCTTTGAATACATCCCTAGAACAGACACGAGAGAACAGCCAAAGACAGGCGACACTCCTCCAGTCACACATTAAAGACTGGTAGCTCAAGGTCTTTTCTGACTTACCACATCTCTAGCATCTCCTGCTCCTCTTCCCCGACTGAAATCTCATCCTCCTCTTTCCTGACAGAATACATGAATGGACGAACATAATAAAGAGGAGGATATTCCAAGCCTGTTTTCACAGAGTCCTGCTATCACAGCATAGCTAAGCTAGTGAAGTACATGGCTGGGGCATTCAGCCCATTGTAGCCAGGCTAGCTCTGACACAGATCAAATGTGAACACCTATCCTGGCTCCTCTGGCTGAGGCAGTCAGGCTTTGTAGAAATTGATTTCAATTTGCTTCCTTCCCCTATCATTCACCTTTTGTTGGTCAATGCGGAGGAGGAGAGTGGGATACTGTGTGGAGACGTCTGAGATGGCTGGGCGAAATGTAGAGCATGGTGGTCTATTGTACTACTTCTTTCTCTCTCCTGATCGCTTTTCTATGGATGTGCATGTCTCACTCTTTCTCTCTCGATTGTGTCCCTTGGCAATGACCTGTCAAACAGAATGTTTGGAGTAGAAAATTACTTTATATTTGTCTGTGCTAGACTCCTAAAGTACACACAAACACTGTACAGCATATAAACACATAATCCAGTTATGTTGACTTCTATTATTTCTATGCATGTGATCATATGCCTGGTCTGAACGCAATGTCCCAGCTTTCCTGTCTGGTCTGAACGCAGTGTCCTAGCATTCCTGTCTGGTCTGAACGCAGTGTCCTAGCATTCCTGTCTGGTCTGAACGCAATGTCCCAGCATTCCTGTCTGGTCTGAACGCTGTAACCCAGCTTTCCTGTCTGGTCTGAACGCAATGTCCCAGCATTCCTGTCTGGTCTGAATGCAGTGTCCTAGCATTCCTGTCTGGTCTGAATGCTGTGTCCCAGCTTTCCTGTCTGGTCTGAACGCTGTGTCCCAGCTTTCCTGTCTGGTCTGAACGGTGTGTCCCAGCTTTCCTGTCTGGTCTGAACGCTGTGTCCCAGCTTTCCTGTCTGGTCTGAACGCTGTGTCCCAGCTTTCCTGTCTGGTCTGAACGCAGTGTCCTAGCATTCCTGTCTGGTCTGAACGCAGTGTCCTAGCATTCCTGTCTGGTCTGAACGCAATCTCCCAGCATTCCTGTCTGGTCTGAACGCTGTGTCCCAGCTTTCCTGTCTGGTCTGAACGCAATGTCCCAGCATTCCTGTCTGCTCTGAACGAAGTGTCCTAGCATTCCTGTCTGGTCTGAACGCTGTGTCCCAGCTTTCCTGTCTGGTCTGAACGCTGTGTCCCAGCTTTCCTGTCTGGTCTGAACGCAATGTCCCAGCATTCCTGTCTGGTCTGACCGCTGTGTCCCAGCTTTCCTGTCTGGTCTGAACGCAATGTCCCAGCATTCCTGTCTGGTCTGAACGCTGTGTCCCAGCTTTCCTGTCTGGTCTGAACGCTGTGTCCCAGCTTTCCTGTCTGGTCTGAACGTAGTGTCCTAGCATTCCTGTCTGGTCTGAACACAGTGTCCTGGCATTCCTGTCTGGTCTGAACGCAATCTCCCAGCATTCCTGTCTGGTCTGAACGCTGTGTCCCAGCATTCCTGTCTGGTCTGAACGCAATGTCCCAGCATTCCTGTCTGGTCTGAACGAAGTGTCCTAGCATTCCTGTCTGGTCTGAACGCTGTGTCCCAGTTTTCCTGTCTGGTCTGAACGCTGTGTCCCAGCTTTCCTGTCTGGTCTGAACGCAATGTCCCAGCATTCCTGTCTGGTCTGACCGCTGTGTCCCAGCTTTCCTGTCTGGTCTGAACGCAATGTCCCAGCATTCCTGTCTGGTCTGAACGCAGTGTCCTAGCATTCCTGTTTGGTCTGAACGCTGTGTCCCAGCTTTCCTGTCTGGTCTGAACGCAATGTCCCAGCATTCCTGTCTGGTCTGAACGCAGTGTCCTAGCATTCCTGTCTGGTCTGAACGCAGTGTCCTAGCATTCCTGTCTGGTCTGAACGCTGTGTCCCAGCTTTCCTGTCTGGTCTGAATGCAATGTCCCAGCATTCCTGTCTGGTCTGAACGCAGTGTCCTAGCATTCCTGTCTGGTCTGAACGCAGTGTCCTAGCATTCCTGTCTGGTCTGAACGCAGTGTCCCAGCATTCCTGTCTGGTCTGAACGCAATGTCCCAGCTTTCCTGTCTGGTCTGAATGCAATGTCCCAGCATTCCTGTCTGGTCTGAACGAAGTGTCCTAGCATTCCTGTCTGGTCTGAACGCAATGTCCCAGCATTCCTGTCTGGTCTGAACGAAGTGTCCTAGCATTCCTGTCTGGTCTGAACGCTGTGTCCCAGCATTCCTGCCTGGTCTGAACGCAATGTCCCAGCATTCCTGTCTGGTCTGAACGCAATGTCCTAGCTTTCCTGTCTGGTCTGAACGCAATGTCCTAGCTTTCCTGTCTGGTCTGAACGCAATGTCCCAGCATTCTTGCCTGTTTTGAGGGCATTGATATGATGTAGAGAACTCAATGTCCCAGCATTCCTGCCTGGTCTGAGGGCAGTGGGATGAAACTGGGCTGGGACAGTATTGGAGAGTCACAATGAGATATTTGTGTACTTAGGGAGCAGAGAGTTAGGAGTGGGCACCATCACTACATTGGCTGAACTGAAGTTTCCTCCTACCTCTTCTATATCGGAGTTCAACAATCTCTTCCCTCTTACCCTCTGACGTCATAAAACAACAGACAGAGAGGAAGAGAGAGAAAGTCAGAGAGAGAGAGAGAGAGAGAGAGAGAGAGAGTGATAAATAAGCATTTCACTGTAAGGTCTACATCTGTTGTATTTGGCGCATGTGACAAATAAAATAACATTTGATTTGATTCACATAGAGTGAGAGACGTCATGTCCAGGCAGTGTTGTTGTTATGCTAAGACACTCCAGAATCCTGTCTTTGTACACAAGTTGGTGGGGAATTATCCGACCTAGCCATCCACAATGATGGATGGTCCTTTAAAGAAAATGTCAATCAAAGGTGTGTAACATCATCAGTTGTTGCTGTATCCCAGCCAGGCCTGAACTACAGGGCCATGCATCTTTATGACAACTAGGCTGCCTCTCAAATGGCACCCTATTCCCTATATAGTGCACTGCTTTGGACCAGATCCCTACGGACCCTAGTCAAAAGTTGTGAACTATATCGGAAAAAAGTGCCATTTGCACTGTTAACCGGATAAGTTCTGGCTACTCAAACATTTAGAGTAAAATGATTACCTAAAAATGTTTACGTTAAGAAACTTAAATAGCTGAAGGGAGCAGTACGACCTTCATATGAGATATACATATTAGGACCGACCCCAGTTTGTCAACTGGTTGATTGTTTGGTCATTAGGCTGCCTCCAGATCGAGCTCCATACCGCATCACCATGTGCCTCCAAAATGTTTTAACAATGTGGAGGGCTCTGTATTGCTCCGCATGATGTGATTGGTTGAAGGTATTTGGGTCTGGTAGATCCTGTATAAACACAAATTCACTTCCTTCACAACAGCTCTGCACTGCTCCGCGAAACGCAATAAGTATGAATGCCCTGACTTCTGCTGAGGCCATATCACAGTAAATGCAGCATGGCCAATGGAGATGGCGGATTGAACATGTGCCCAGATGCACAATGCACTTTTCTTCCAGAATGCCGCTCTCTACCGCCAATTTGTGCATATTCATTGTTTCATAACTTCATTGTGTGGATTGTTTGCCCTTGATTGTTAGTGTGTATCAATTCCCCATTACATAGATCACCAGTAGTACATCTACTGTTAATTCCTATAATTTCTAATCTACAATGTTTGTTACTTTGGTTAGGCTACAGTAATTTATTTTAATGCATTCAATATTATGAATCCAGTCTTCCTGTTCTCATTGTGGGAGTGGTCACATTGTTTGCAGAGTGCACAACCTATGCTACACTTATGAGGAACACATTTTGGTTTATTTCATTCCATTCATGAGTTTTGTCAATTTAGTCATGTCTTTTGTTTGGGACGGTCCTGTTAATGTTGAGTAAGGAAAGCACTCATAGAAGTAAGCCTGTAGGCTACCCGGCCAGCGCGCAAATGTAGGCATATAAATGTGCCCATTTGGGGATCTGATAGTATTTCTGATTGTCTTAACCGACCACCACTAACAACCTGTGGAGCTTCTCAAAGTAATGTTTTCTTCACCTCAAAACAGCAATTAAACAAAGTCTGTTTTTACATACAGTGCCTTCAGAAAGTATCCAAACCCTTGTCTTTAACTGCATTTTGTTACGTTACAGCCTTATTCTAAAATGTATTTCAAAAAATGACAAAGAGAAAACAGGTTTTTAGACATTTTTGCAAATTTATAAAACATAAAAAACATAAATACCTAATTTACATAAGTATTCAGACCCTTCGCTTTGAGACTAGAAATTGAGCTCAGGTGCATCCTATTTCCATTGATCATCCTGGAGATGTTTCTACAACTTGGTTGGAGTCCAGCTGTGGTAAATTCAATTGATTGGACATGATTTGGAAAGGCAAAGGTCCCACAGTTGACGGTGCATGTCAGAGCAAAAACCAAACCATGAGGTCGAAGGAATTGTCCGTAGAGTTCCGAGACAGGATTGTGTCAAGGCACAGATATGAGGAAGGGTACCAAAACATTTATGCAACATAGAAGGTCCCCAAGAACACAGTGGCCTCCATCATTCTTAATAAATGGAAGAAGTTTGGAACCATCAAGACTCTTCCTACAACTTGCCGCCCGGCCAAACTGAGCAATCGGGGGAGAAGGGCCTTGGTCAGGGAGGTGACCAAGAACCCAATGGTCACTCGAACAGAGTTCCTCTGTGGAGATGGGAGAAACTTCCAGAAAGACAACCATTTCTGCAGCACTCCACCAATCAGGCCTTTACGGTAGAGTGGCCAGACTGAAGCCACTCCTCAGTAAAAGACACATGACAGCCTGCCAAAAGGTACCTGAAGACTCTCAAACCATGAGAAACAAGTTTCTCTGGTCTGGTGAAACCAAGATTGACCTCTTTGGACTGAATGCCAAGCGTCTGGAGGAAACCTGGCACCATCCCTACAGTGAGGCATGGTGGTGGCAGCGTCATGATGTGGGGATTTTTTTCAGCGGCAGGGACTGGGAGACTAGTCAGGATTAAGAGAAAGATGAACAGAGAAACGTACAGAAAGATCCTTGATGAAAACCTGCTCCAGAGCGCTCAGGACCTCAGACTGGGTTGAAGGTTCATCTTCCAACAGGACAACGACCCTAAGCATACAGCCAAGAACACGCAGGAGTGGCTTCGGGACAAGTCTCTGAATGTCCTTGAGCGGCCCAGCCAGAGCCCGGACTTGAACCCGATCGAACATCTCTGGAAAGACCTGAAAATAGCTGTGCGCTCACGATACAACATGAGAGGATCTGCAGAGAAGAATGGGAAAAACACCCCAAATATAGGTGTGCCACGTGTGTAGTCATTACCCAAGAAGACAAGAGGCTGTAATCGCTGCCAAAGGTGCTTCAACAAAGTACTGAGTATAGGGTCTGAACACTTATGTAAGTGTAATATTTCATTTTTTGTATAAATGTATTACTTAAAATGTTGACGTGATACTGACTCAACTTATTCGTGATACCACAATTGGTAGTTACAGTCTTGTCCCACTGCTGCAACTCCCGTATGGACAAGAGGAGAGGCAAAGGTCGAGGGCCATGCATCCTCCGAAACATGACCACTACTTCTTGACACACTGCATGTTTAACCCGGAAGCTAGCCGTACCAATGTGTCGGAGGAAACACGTACAGCTGGCAACCGAAGTCAGCGTGCATGCGCCCGGCCCGCCACAATGAGTCACTAGAGCGCAATGGGACAAGGACATCCCGGCCGGCCAAACCCTCCCCTAACTGAGACAATGCTGGGCCAATTGTGCACCGACTCATGGGTCTCCCGGTCGAGGCCGGCTGCGACACAGGGTTGTTGGAAGGTGAACCTGAGCGCTCTGCAGCAGGTTTTCATCAGTGATCTCTCTGTACGTAGCTCCATTCATCTTTTCCTCGATCCTGACTAGTCTCCCAGTCCCTGCCGCTGAAAATCATCCCCATAGCATGAAGCTGTCATCACCATGCATCACTGTAGAGATGGTGCCAGGTTTCCTACAGATGTGACGCTGGGCCTTTAGGTGCCTTTTGGCAAACTCCAAGCAGGCTGTCATGTGCCTTTTACTGAAAGTGGCTTCGGTCTGACCACTCTACCATAAAGGCCTGATTGGTGGAGTGCTGCAGAGATGGTTGTCTTTCTGGAAGTTTCTCCCATCTCCACAGAGAAACTCTGGAGCTCTGTCAGAGTGACCATCGGGTTCTTGGTCAACTCCATGATCAAGGCCTTTCACCCCTGATTGATCAGTTTGGCCGGGTGGCTAGCTCTAGGTAACTTTTTCCATTTAAGAATGATGGAGGCCACTGTGTTCTTGGGGACCTTCAATGCTGCAGAAATGTTTTGGTACCCTTCCCCAGATCTTTGCCTGGACACAATTATATCTCGGAGCTTTACGGACAATTCCTTCGACTTCATGGCTTGTTTTTTGCTTTGACATGCACTTTCAACTGTGGGACATTATATACACAGGTGTGTGCCTTTCCAAATCATGTCCAATAATTTGAATTTACCACAGATGGACTTCAATCCAGTTGTAGAAACATCAAAAGGATTATCAATGGAAACAGGATGCACCTGATCTCAATTTCGAGTCTCATAGCAAAGGGGCTGAAAACTTATGTAAATTTATATATATATATATATATATTTTATGTTTTATAAATTTGCAAAAATGTCAAAAAACCTGTTTTCGCTTTGTCATTTTTTAAAACACATTTTAGAATAAGGCTGTAATGTAACAAAATGTAGAAAAAGTCAAAGGGTCTGAATACTCCGAATATCTATCTATCTATCTATCTATCTATCTATCTATCTATCTATCTATCTATCTATCTATCTATCTATCTATCTATCTATCTATCTATCTATCTATCTATCTATCTATCTAGTCTGTCTGTCTGTCTGTCTGTCTGTCTGTCTGTCTGTCTGTCTGTCTGTCTGTCTGTCTGTCTGTCTGTCTGTCTGTCTGTCTGTCTGTCTGTCTGTCTGTCTGTCTATCTATCTATCTATCTATCTGTCCCAATGGGGGAGAGATGCCCCCCCCCCCCCCCCCCCAGAGGGAGTAGGTGTTTCATCGACTGTCACCATGGCAAAGAGTAAGTTATCTCCTGTCACATTTCTTGTCAATTACCTCACACCCTGGCCACACACATGCACGCACACACAAACACACACAAACTCCCATCTACCTCCTACTACCACCCCCTGGCTGCTGTAATGTTTTCCTGAATGGAACAGGGGAAATCAATCTAAAGCTAGTGGATAGTGGCATCAGGCTTCCCTCTGCCTAGTCCTCCAACTGTGTCTGTCCTGACCACCATCAGTGTCAGGTAACAGACGGAGATCCAAGAGAAAAACATACTCAGGACTCCTCAATTGCCTTCAGACCCCCTCCCACCCTCTTTCTTCCCCTATTTCATTGCGCAGGGTGGTCTCTCTCTCTCTCTGTCCTTATTCATGTCAAACTAAAGTGATGGAAATGAACTTGAGAGCATGCTAATTGCAATTGTCAATCCAATCTAGGCGGGCCTCAAAGACATGAGCTCCCCAACACTTCATCAGTATTCATTAATAATGAAGGGTGCTGAGGATCAGGGGGATGTAATCTGATCTGCGTCCCAAATGGCATCCTACAACAAAAGTAGTGCATTATGTAGGGAATAGGATAAACCGGCAGGCAACCTACAATCACCAACCAATCACGCCTGGGGGACAAATAACCAGCCTGTCAAAAGTGAAGAGAAGAAGAGGAGAGATATACTGTAGGGGAGGGAGGGAGGAAAAAAGGGGATGGTAGAGGGGTGTTGAAGAGAGGGAGAGAGAGAAAGGAACAGAGAGAGAGAGAGAGAGAGAGAGAAAGAAGAGACAGGAACAGAGAGTAAGAGTCCTTCCCGAACCATGACTGTAGCAGGACAGAGGCTGTAGGATAGGTAGAGGCTGGACAGACTGTAGCAGGACAGGGGCTGTAGGATAGGTAGTGGATGGACAGGCTGTAGCAAGACAGAGGCTGTAGGATAGGTAGTGGATGGACAGGCTGTAGCAGGACAGAGGCTGTAGGATAGGTAGAGAATGGACAGGCTGTAGCAGGACAGGGGCTGTAGGATAGGTAGTGGATGGACAGGCTGTAGCAGGACAGAGGCTGTAGGATAGGTAGTGGATGGACAGGCTGTAGCAGGACAGGGGCTGTAGGATAGGTAGAGGATGGACAGGCTGTAGCAGGACAGGGGCTGTAGGAAAGGTAGTGGATGGACAGGCTGTAGCAGGACAGAGGCTGTAGGATAGGTAGTGGATGGACAGGCTGTAGCAGGACAGGGGCTGTAGGATAGGTAGTGGATGGACAGGCTGTAGCAGGACAGGGGCTGTAGGATAGGTAGTGGATGGACAGGCTGTAGCAGGACAGGGGCTGTAGGATAGGTAGTGGATGGACAGGCTGTAGCAGGACAGGGGCTGTAGGAAAGGTAGAGGATGGACAGGCTGTAGCAGGACAGGGGCTGTAGGAAAGGTAGAGGATGGACAGGCTGTAGCAGGACAGAGGCTGCAGATAGGTAGAGGATGGACAGGCTGTAGCAGGACAGAGGCTGTAGGATAGGTAGTGGATGGACAGGCTGTAGCAGGACAGAGGCTGCAGATAGGTAGAGGATGGACAGGCTGTAGCAGGACAGAGGCTGTAGGATAGGTAGTGGATGGACAGGCTGTAGCAGGACAGAGGCTGCAGATAGGTAGTGGATGGACAGGCTGTAGCAGGACAGGGGCTGTAGGAAAGGTAGTGGATGGACAGGCTGTAGCAGGACAGAGGCTGCAGATAGGTAGAGGATGGACAGGCTGTAGCAGGACAGAGGCTGTAGGATAGGTAGTGGATGGACAGGCTGTAGCAGGACAGAGGCTGCAGATAGGTAGTGGATGGACAGGCTGTAGCAGGACAGGGGCTGTAGGAAAGGTAGTGGATGGACAGGCTGTAGCAGGACAGAGGCTGCAGATAGGTAGAGGATGGACAGGCAGAGAAAGAGGATGACCCACAAAATAAGAGGTGGAGGGTGAGTCAGAAATAAAGTTTAGGTCAAAGTCTCTGACCATGAGTCTCACTCTTATCATGTCCCTATTTGGATGCAGAGTGGTAGGAGTCTGCTGTCATTAATGCAGACAGCTCCTCCTATCATGAGTTCAGTCAACTGGCTGGGGACAGACTACTTTAAATGTCTCCTCTGCTCCTCCGTGTTCTCCAGGCTCATTAACCCCTATTTGACCTTTGTCCTCTGGAGCGCACAGGGTCAGGATAACTCTAGGGGGCTGACTGCTACACTAGGGGCCACTTATGAAGTTGTCTAAATTTGCCCAACCCAATCAGCCCAGTCTGCTCCTATATATAAAACACTTTAATATTCACTTAACTACTTTTCAAATAGAGTTTTAATGTCTATGTAGTTATGTTTTAATTTGAGTTGCGTAGTGTTTGACATGGGGCCATAAATGCATTATGTGCTACTGGGTGTTATAATACAGAGGATTTCTATAGCGTCAAACACCAAAAGATGCATTTGGTAAGTGGAAACTTGGTCCTGTAGACTACAAACAACTCCAGTTGTAGAACTTAAATTACTAGCACCAACCTCCTCTGTAGTGACTACAGAAACCGCAACATGATCACCATTATCTTTAGCAATCTTTAGCATGACACTGGTACTGACACTGTACTGACCAAAACATGTAACTTGATCCTATAACGATCTAACTGGTATATTTCCATCTGGTTTATATCATAATGACAGTGTTATCTAGACGCTGTAGGCTAAGTGATCACTTTAGATTACAGGCATCAAAGGGCTATAACTAGAGCATAGTCCCTTTTTATAAGAGCCTGTAGCAGACTACTTCAGTTTGAAGGCTAAAAAAGGCAGGGGAGAGAGAAAGAGAGAGAGAGAAAGAGAGAGAGAGAGAGGGAGAGAGAGAGATGGCAATATAAGGACAGAGTGAGAGCGAGAGAGAGAGAGCGAGAGAGAGAGAGAGAGAGAGAGAGAGAGAGAGAGAGAGAGAGAGAGAGAGAGAGAGAGAGAGAGAGAGAGAGATGACGATATAAGAACAGAGAGAGAGTCTGGGGGAGAGAGCGATAGAGAGGGAAAGAGAGATAGCATTAAAAAGGGACTCAGACAGTGGTCTTCTACAGTACTTACAACACAGCACCATGGCAACACAACATCTTACATCCTATTTCTTGTCTGACCCCACCCCTCCACCTCTGCCTGCCCGCCCGCCTCTCCCAGTCTCTAATCGTCAAGCTAATGATGTGAAACATAATGGGAATATTTACATTTTCCATTTGTAAATGATATTGGTATAATTAACACCATGGTCTGCATCCCAAATGGTGGCCTATTCCTTTTATAGACCACTACTTTTGAACAGTGTCCATAGGTCTTTGGTCAAAAGTAAAGCACTTCATTTCACTCCATTTAACACTAGATACACAAGGCAGGGAGACACTATTAGCCAGGCAGGGGACTGATAGGCTGGAGGAGTAAGAGGGCTTTGTGCTGGAAGGAGGGCTGTCTATAGGTTCATTCATAGGCAATTGTGTAAAGCATGCAGGTGTAATTCTTCATTATTGTTATAAGCATGTATGAGCCTTCATAATGTCTTGCTATGAGCCTTATAACATGTTATGGTAGTGACTCAACCAAGCTACTCTTGTAGATGGACATGAAAAATAATGTGGCAGAGTTGTAGTGGTTACAAGGTGACATTGACATCAGGGTCAGGGAATGGTGAAGGCCTTCTCAGGTGGATTACCAGACTACCTCATCTCATACGCACACAACTGAATTAAGGGATAATAGAAAGGAAGAGGGCTAAGTGTTACCTATCTGTGAACCATCATGTGGAAATGAAATGCATGTTATGCAAGCTTGCATTTGTGTGCAAGAAACACACATTCACAAATAAGTCAGATTCAATACACAGAAGAAAAAATAGACACAGAAAAAAGACAATCTTGAGGCAGAATTCCAGTTATTAATCTTATTGCTGGGTCTCGATTCATCAGCAGTATGGAGGCAGTTTAGAAGATGGACTCTATTTACTGCTAAAGCTGTTCTGGTAGTTTGGGATGTGACCATTCATCTCTTGCTATTTTAAAAAGGTGGCAAAGCACAAGCATCACTTTCAATCACCCAGGAGACTGCCAGCCAGCCACACCACCCAGACCACTAGACAGCCAGACAGAAAGGAAAGAAGCTTCTAGCTAGGTTTTCCTTTACTCCTCTCCCCCTCTCCTCCCCCTTAAGGTGAAGTTTTCCTCCTCCTCTTCTGCCCGAGGGACACCATATTATTAATGTGTTTTAAAATAATAATATGCTTAAAAAACCCAAAATACACAGCACCTTGCCCTCCTGCCTGCTCCCTTGCTGCTTGGCACCCTGTGTTCCTAATTAGCATGTCCAATTAACCCTCGTTAATTGTGAAGCCTTAAGATTCTGGAGGACCTGGCATGTGCACAGAGCCACATGGGGCCATTTTGAAAACGAGCAGCAACCAGCCTCTCTTATATGTTCAGGTAAGGAAGTAGCGGTTTGTACTAGCAAGCGCTTGTAACCAAGGGCCTAAACCCCATCACCACCTGGCTCTATGTTCATACCTTTATGAGTTCTACAACAGCAAGCTGCAACAAAATAAAAGCTGATTATTCAGAGTATGATTGTAGCTTTTAGCAGAGTTGAACAATAGTCATACTCTCTTCAGCATCACTTTCTGCTTCCTCTCTTACCCACAATCCCTCACAGTGTCCCATGGTCCTATTTCCTCTGCAGGGGCCAATGGAAACACTGGACTGCTTCCCTCCACAGCACGCCACACTCTGGCGTTTTGTTTTTTGCCGCGGTGGGTAAGGCGTTATATTTGTCGACATTGTTTGTTTTGGGGAACACAGAAGGGCATAAATGCCTCCGTTTTGTTTTGTTATGTAGAACTGCCTATGTTATGCATTGCTGTATTCTAGAGGCCACACAGCTGCATGGCTTTTACAGAACAGGAAGAATGTTTCAACAAAAGTGATATGAATGGCTCACTTTTAGTAATAAAGAAAAGCTGACTCTGTTTTGATTACTTACAGTAGATCATAACATAATTACTGGGCCCAAATATAAACAATGCTGACTTACACAGTCAAATCGTTTGTTTTAAAACTAACACTCAGATTAAAAAAGGATTCAAGCAATTCAACCAAGTCATTTTGACTATGGGTGTTATATTTACTTCTGAATCGTAACACATAGACCTGGTCAACTTGATGAGGTGACTCTACGTCTAAATATCGATCAGTTAATCAATGTTAAATACATTGAGACAAAGTCCTCTGTGGCCTCTGGTCTTACAGGAGATTGTGTTTCCTTCTACTAGGTTAAAGCACCACCTCATAAAGTGCTTGGGGGTTCAGACAACCACCCAAACCAAACCACCCCATTACAACACACACAATCATGCAGTCAGCAGTACACAGCACACCAGGAGTTAGCCCTCCATCCACCAGATTTTCCCAAATGGACCGGAACCTATTGGAGTTGGGCCACTGGGATATGAAGTTCTGTATCTAACAACACTATGTCCCAAATGGCACAATATTCCCAATATAGTGCATTACTTTTGACCAGAGCCCTAAGGGCCCTGTAGTAGTATATTATATACAGTGCCTTTGGAAAGTATTCAGACCCCTTGACTTTTTCCACATTTTGTTACCTTAAAGCCTTATTCTAAAATGGACTAAATAAAAAAAGAAATCCTCAGCAATCTACACACAATACCCAAAAATTGAAGTGAAAACAGGTTTTAGAAATGTTTGCAAGTTTATAAAACATGAACAACAGAGATACCTTATTTATATAAGTACCCAGACCCTTTGCTATGACTCTCGAAATTGAGCTCTGGTGTATCCTGTTTCTATTGATCATCCTTGAGATGTTTCTACAACTTGATTGGAGTCCACCTGTGGTAAATTCAATTGATTTGACATGATTTGGAAAGGGACACACCTGTCTATATCTACTCCCACAGTTGACAGTGCATGTCAGAGCAAAAACCAAGCCATGAGGTCAAAGGAATTGTCCGTAGAGGACAACGACCCTAAGCACAGAGCCAAGACAACGCAGGAGTGGCATCGGGACAAGTCTCTGAATGTCCTTGAGTGGCCCAGCCAGAGCCTGGACTTGAATATGATCGAACATCTTTGGAGAGACCTGAAAATACCTATGAAGCAACGCTCCCCATCCAACCTGACAGAGCTTTAGAGGATCTGCAGAGACGATCATGAGAAACTCCCCAAATACAGGTGTACCAAGCTTGTAGCGTCATACCCAAGAAGACTCGATGCTGTAATCGCTGCAAAAGGTGCTTCAACAAAGTACTGAGTAAAAGGTCTGAATACTTACGTAAATGTAATATTTCATTTAAAAAATATATATAAATTAGCAAAAATGTCTAAGAACAATATAATCCATTTTAGAATGAGGCTGTAACGTAACAAAATGTAGAAAAAGTCAAGGGGTCTGAATCCTTTCCCGAAGGCACTGTACACTCTTAAAAATAAAGATGCAAGTTAGACCCAAATAAGGTTATAGAGAGAGTTGCAATCGGGGAACCATTTTAGGGTCTCTGAAGAACCAGAAATGTTTCGGCCTTCCAGGACCGAATAGCCCTGCTGTAGGGTTTTAAGCCTTATTTGCATATTCCTCAGGGTTCCTTTCGATTGAATTTTAGAGTTACCAGTACCACCCATGACTGTGTTTGCCAGTGACAGAGATGGTTGTTGCATGCATTCATTTTCACCAAGTGAGTTCTTAAGTGATTATGTTGTCATTAAAATTACATTCCTTAAGACAAAACAATAGATATTTCAATTTAACCCTAATGCAGTGGCCTGAAACGCATTGTTTATAAGCCACATCGTTTATAAGCCACATCATTATGTTGACTTGCAAAGTTACAGTGTAATTCCTATTGGAATGGGGATATCCAGCATTTGGAATTTTAATTCAGCTGCAATCTGCATTCAGAATGACTGCCAGAGTTGGGAAGAGTTAGATATGAGACTACCTTAAACATCTAAACTGGAACAACAATTTCAGTAACTGGTGCAATAAGTGCAAGTAACAGATTGGAATAGTTTCAAAACATTTACGCCATTTGGGCTCCCGAGTGGTGCAGCGGTCTAAGGCACTGCATCTCAGTGCTTGAGGAGTCACTACAGACACCCTGGTTTGAATCCAGGCTGTATCACAACCGGCCGTGATTGGGAGTCCAATAGGGCGCTGCACAATTGTCCCAGCGTCATCCGGGTTTGGCCGGTGTAGGCCGTCATTGTAAATAAGAATTTGTTTTAACTGACTAGCCTAGTTAAATAAACAAAATCATATTTGAGTAGCGTACGATTAATTAACAAATCAATGTACATGCAAAAACAAAGAAATAAACAATTGTAAAAATCAACCTGCAATAGAGCATGCTTGGAAATATGACAACGATACGTGTGGTTTTGGTTCAACACTGGTTATTAAAACCAACACTGGGGTTATTTTACACAGCTGAGTGTTAATTTAACTCTTGAATCAAATCGATAAATGCTCCACTGAAAAATCAAGACTAGTTAACACTGGCCAATTTTGCAGGGTGCTATGAAAAGGACACATCTGCAGGCTTCCATACGTTTCAAGAACATTCAAGAATTCTGAGAACCATAGTACCATGTCAAGAACCCCACTCTTAACTCAGAGTTTCTTTATGGGGAAAGAGTTCTCCTGGGAACTTTAAGAGCTGAGAAAGAACCATTTAAGAAGCTTCATTTTTTTCAGTGTAGGTAATAAGTTGAGAACGTGCTAACCGGTGGTAATGTGGGAGATGTGCTTGAGAGGTAGGGGCAGGAGAGATCATCTATAGCCAGTTGAACATACTGAATGATGTGTGTGCGAGTGTGCGCGCGTGTGTGTGTTGGGTCAAGTAAGTGATTACACCACTGGTCCCTCATCTAACCTACAAGCACTCCACCTCTCTCTCCACCTCTGTTTCTTTCTTATTAATCTTCAACCAATGCCAACCATTTAATTATGATTCATTCTACATCTCTGAAACATCTCTAATCAAATACAATATGGATTGTGCTGAAATCAGAGATAATTAATCAGGTCATCATAATTTCATGATGTCTCCCACCAAGCAGAAGAGAACATGGAGACAATCAGTTTTTGGTACTTAGAGATCAGAGCTGCAGAGGATGAGGTTTTGATTATCACAGACAGTCTAGCTGATTGGTAAGAGAGGACCTAGGAGTAAAACAATATCTGACCAACAAGATTGAATGGACAATGGCTGGTTGCACAATTAATTGAATAGACACTGATATGTTCAACTATGTGATTCCAAAACACTTCTAGGTGTGATTCCAGAACATTTACTATGTGTGATTCTAGAAGTAATTCTAAGAAGGGATGGTAGTGTCAGGTCTTACCCTGAGGAAGGAGAGGTCTCTGGAGCGGTCGATGCTGGTGATCTCCAGGTTACCCATGACAACCTCACAGTTCTCGTAGTACTTTCTCAAGGTGCGGTACTGCTGCTCCAGGTCCGACAGAGTACTCAGCTTGTTCTCTGTGCCCGCGCATACTGCAGAGAAAGGGGAAGGTATGTTGGATATACATGTTTTACAGAGTAAGTGATGATCGTGATCCATCCAAAACATTGAAACAAGACTTTACTCTGTCAAGAAATAAAGATAAAAGGAAGTCAGTGTATTTTTTAGTTCCACCAACATGTTTATGGTCTGTGAAGCCAATGAGAACACAGACATTTTCTACATCTAGAATCTGGTGTTTTATTAGCATTTGGCTACGCTCATCACTACACATCATCACTTGGCACATCACACACGGTGACAAAGATCTGGGCTTTACGCTACATGTCAGTCCTTGGCCGTGAGCTGTGAGATACAGAGGCTCTGTGGTTCGTGGGCCCAGCCTCGTAGGACTACTGAAGAGTGTGTGTGTGTGTGTGTGTGTGTGTGTGTGTGTGTGTGTGTGTGTGTGTGTGTGTGTGTGTGTGTGTGTGTATGTGTGTGTGTGTGTGTGTGTGTGTGTGTGTGTGTGTGTGTGTGTGTGTGTGTGTGTGTGTGTGTGTGTGTGTGTATGTGTGTGTGTGTGTGTGTGTGTGTGTGTGTGTGTGTGTGTGTGTGTGTGTGTGTGTGTGTGTGTGGTGTGTGTGTGGTGTGTGTGTGTGTGTGTGTGTGTGTGTGTGTGTGTGTGTGTACAGGAAGCCCCGAGGACCAGTGGGCAGATGAGTCCCTGTTAGCGTGTGGCCAAGCTACTGAGTAGACTTCTGCTGTGTAATTAAAGCCTGTCTTTTCCACCCATCGAACACCTTTTACCTCCACTAAGACAGGAGACATCTGCCCTGTCAGCTGCTGCTGCTGCTGCTGACAGGATAGCCCAAAACACACCGAAATATCAATTAAATCAAAACAAAGCACACAGACTTAAAAAAAATGTGCACAGGCGTACGCACACGAGCACGCACGCACGCAGACACACACGCACACGCACACACACACACACACACAAATTGTGTAAAGGCAGTAATTCTAAGCAAACATCTAATACTAACCTTCACTGTCACGCCATAACAAGAATCACAACAAACTTGTCCAGAACTCAAGGTCATTTAAAAACAAGCAGAGTAATGACTCTTGCATTCAGAGGTGCGTAAAAGGTTTGTTACGTAAACTTTTGCTATATTTAACATCAATAATATATTCACACGGCTCTCTGGTCTACCCCGCTGTATAGAGAGAGATTGACAGAAAGAGAGACTGTGTCCCAAATGGCACTGTATTCCTTATGTAATGCACTACTTTTCACCAGAGCCTTATGGGCCCTGGTCTAAGGTAGTGCACTACAGGGAATGGGGTACCATTTGGGGTGCAAACAGATACACTGCCTTCTCCCACATGACCAGTAAATCCCAACCATGTTGACAATGTGGGCAGTTTCCAGCCACTTCACAGTTGACAGGGGGAGCCATCGCCTTGATAGGGGTGACAGAATCCTCCCACAGTGTTGTCACACAGTCACCCATGAAGTACCACCCAACAGCACAGGAAAACAGACACACCTGTCTTCTTTAAACACAAATGCCTGTCTCCTCCAAGACAGCTCCCCTCAAAAATCTTACCTCCATTTTACGTACCATTCTGAAAACCGTGTTCCTTTTCTCTCTCTCTGTCTGTCTCTCTCTGCCTCACACTTTCTTCCCTCAGAGCAAGCAATAAAAGGAAGGCATTTTCTACTCCTTCCTAAACTAAACTCATATCCCCCTTTTTTGTATTAGTAGTTCTCCAAGCCCAACTTTCATTCTATTTCCTATTTATTTCCCCTCCATTACCCTTCAGAAAATGGATGGATGAGGAACAGAAAAATCTGCTTGAAGGCAACATCAGGCTATAAAGACAAATGAGATTTTGTTCAAACAATTCCTCCTAACATAATATTAGATTACAGGAGGCCGAGGGAGCATACAGATCTAGCAGGAGAGTGAATGATACATCCCAAATGGCACCCTATTCCCCATTGGGCTTTGGTCAAACGTAGTGAACTACATAAGAAATAGGATGCCATTTGGGACATAGCCAAGGCGAGTGGGGAGCAGGTATCAAGAAGAAATAGCATGCAGGTCAGGTGTGATGTGATGAGGCCTGGGTGTTTTCAATAACGGTTAGCATGAGCATACAGAAAGGCGGGAGGAGGGAGGTGGACGGTGGGAGGTGGGGGGTATCATAAAATGGGGTTTCCAGGTAATAAACAGTTATTATGCCCTCAGGGCACCATGAAGAGATTAAAGGGGTATTGTGGGATGTGCAGGGTGTGTTCAAAATTATACACTATGCCCTACAGTGCACTACTTTTGACAAGAGCCAATAGGACTTTAGTAACAAGCAGTGCACCATGTAGGGAATAGGGTGCCATTTGAGATGCAAGCACAGTTTCCCAGTGAAAAGGACAGTTTATCATCAGCCACTGAAAACGAAAACCCCATATGCTTCAATAAGCTCCCTGACTACCCGATAAGACACACACACACACATCGCTTCAATGACGTTGGATTGTTCTAATTCCATTGCGGAACCTTAATGCCAATCCAACTAAATGATTTGAGTACGGTCAACTCAAAATGTTGCTGTACATTACACTCTGCTGAGTGGTAATTACTGAGTTATCAGTGATCTGTAATGACATCATACAGTTTCTGTAGTAGAAGCCTATACCTCCATGTGACCGCTGCATTGTGTTGACTGTCCACTGAACCACAGAAAAGCCACCTGTACCAACCTGGCTGGATGTTCAAGTGGACCAAGGCTGGATTGCTGGCAGACTGCAAATGTTTTCACACTGATTAGCTGAGCTGAAGCAAGCCATGTCGCGCTATACTGCTCTGGCCTGTTTACGGTTCCGCTATAGTTGCTGGAACCATGCTGTGAAAGACAATGTGAAGAGAAGGACACAAGCAGAACAATGGGATTTGTGTATGGGGATTTGATTTGAGATTAAGGCTACATTACAGGCAGAACTAAATCATATTTAATAATAAATAATATTTTGAAATAATCTTTAAATCATCTTTATTTTCTTTCTTCCTCCCTGTCTCTCTTTCTGTGAAGCATGGCTGGCACATACTGGTACAAAGGAGTTTTTCCCCTAATGCGCGGATTTGCATTCAGAGGAACGCAGAGACATGTGACTGAGGCACAATGTCTTCATTTCTATTACTTTATTCCCCCCTTGTCCTCCTCATTGTCGTCGGTTTGATTACATTTTTTTTCTGGGATTTCCATTCCAGAAATGACGGATTATGGCAATGAATCTCAACATGGGATTTCTATACTTAATTAATAGCATGATTAGAAGCCGGAGGTAAAAAATAAATGCATGTCTGGGTTTTGTAACGTCTGTTTCCAACTCACACTCTCAAATACGTAGATCCCCTGAACACAGCTCACCTTCCAGCCCACTTTCCAGCTCACACTCTCAAACACATAGATCCCCTGAACGCAGCTCACTCTCCAGATCCCAATCACCTGAATTCTGATCACCTGTTCACACACCTGTATGTCATTATCACACACTATTTAGTTCAGTTCTTTGCTCCCCATCGTTGTGAGGTATTGTTTGTTTTGTGACACACTTCTATTTGGAGGGCTGGTTTCCCTGTAATTTACTCCTCCCGTGTATGATTGTTTTGGCCTGCCTCACTAACGATGCCTTTTGCCTATTCCATGCCTGTACTTTAGCCTATTGGATTTCCTGTTATCAACCTATTGCCTGATCTCCCGGATGACGTTACTAGCCTGTTCCCTGCCTGTACTGTTGCCTTTTTGGACCCCCTGTGTATGACCTTCTGCCTGCCCCTGGACCCAGCTACCTGCCTCCTCCTGTGGTCCTTTACAATTAACACCTGCTGCGCCCTACGCTTGAAACCAGCTCTCTGTCTCCCATTGTGTTCATTACAGGTGTCAGTGTGTGAGTGTTTGCTTGTGGGAATAAAGTTGACAGTAGCTTATTTGTGCAATAAAATAAAATATGTTTCACAATCATTTACATTAGCCTGTTTTTTCACCATAACATCTAAGGATGCAATGATGTGGTTTAATGATTAAAACAACTTATTGCCGTTGATGGTCAAATGAAAGAAATGGCATCATAAACTCAATATAATTCAACGCTACATCTCTCTGTTCACTCTCTTCTCTCAGGTAATCAACAGTTCAGTTTATGCACCTTTAGAAATCAGTACCTTACAACCGTACTCCTCAGAAAATATCAGACGTCACTCCACAACCAAAGTGCTTAATTACCTACAGTATTCAAACAGTTTCTGATGAGAGCATGTTCACTCAAACTGTGATGAGTAAATAGACTTGATGCCTTTCTTTGATTTACAGCAAATAACAAAATGACGAATATGAATGCAATCTACTCCAGACTAAATATGAAGAGTCTGGAGAAAATATATGAAGACACTGATCGATTCATATTTTTTCTCATCAGACAAATATTTCATTTTGGCAGAACTAAATGTCTGCTTTCCCTTGGCATGCTAAAAACTGACCTTATTCAATAAAAAAAAAAAAAACATATAGGGCATTCCACAAAATATAGGCCCCAAAAACAATTATGCAAAACAAACATTCCCCAAATAGCATAGTCAATGGATGTCATTTCAGGAATATCCAAAACATCATAATTATATTTGGGCATCCAAGATGGCATAGCAGTCAGACGTCCTTTATATTTTTTTCTAAAAACTCAACTTCAAAACATTCTCCTGCAACCCGCGTCACCAATTTAAAAAAAAGAAGTATTATTTACCTCAAATCTGAAATCCACAACAGAAGCTAGCCAGAAGTTAGCCAGAAGTTAGCCAGTTCACTAGCTAACGTTAGAATTCAGCTAATCATGGTTGGCGGTCATCAGCTATCCCTTAGCTCGAAATGCTATCGCCAGTTTTGTACAACGCGACTCAGACCAGAGCATACCGGACCTATTTCCTCTCCATATCCCCGGATTTCTACCGCAAGCTCTCGACATTTACACCTGGATCTTGCAGCTAGCTAGCTGCTATCCGAGTGACTATTGGCTAACGTCAGTCCTGGAGCTAACATCAATTATTCCGGAACTAGCCAGCTGAAGAGTTCCATCAGCCACTCCTGGGCTACAATCACCTATCCGGACCCGTTTTACTGCCGGTGCGGAGCCCCATCGGGCCTTCATGACTGGACTACCAACGTTATCTGCCCGAGGGAGTTAGACAACTGGCCCCTCCGTTGCGATGTAACCTGAACGCCCATCTGCGGCCAGCTAATCGTTAGCTGTCTTATCGGCTGCTATCTGAATTGATCTATCGGCCAATTTTCTTGGGCCACTATAACTATAACTATTTTTGCCAATTGGATTGGTCCCCTCTACCACACGGAACCCCACTAATCTACCCATGGAATGCACGAGGTGGTTAAAAACAGACCATCTTCTGCCAACTTGCTACCCATGTCCCAGCTAGCTGTCTGAATCGCCGTGACCGCAACCGACCTCACTACTCACTGGACCCTTTTGATCACTTGGCTAAGCATGCCTCTCCTTCATGTCAATATGCCCTGTCCATTGCTGTTCTGGTTAGTGTTTATTGGCTTATTTCACTGTAGAGCCTCTAGCCCTGCTCATTATACCTTATCCAACCTCTCAGTTCCACCACCCACACATGCGATGACGTCACCTGGTTTAAATTATGTTTCTAGAGACAATATCTCTCTCATCATCACTCAATGCCTAGGTTTCCCTCCACTGTATTCACATCCTACCATACCTTTGTCTGTACATTATACCTTGAAGCTATTTTATCGCCCCCAGAAACCTGCTCCTTTTACTCTCTGTTCCGGACGTCCTAGACGACCAATTCTCATAGCTTTCAGCCGTACCCTTATCCTACTCCTCCTCTGGCGATGTAGAGGTGAATCCAGGCCCTGCAGTGCCTAGCTCCACTCCTATTGCATGTTAACATTAGAAGCCTCCTCCCTGAGTTTGTTTTATTCACTGCTTTAGCACACTCTGCCAACCCGGATGTCCTAGTCGTGTCTGAATCCTGGCTTAGGAAGACCACCAAAAACTCTGAAATCTCCATCCTTAACTACAACATTTTCAGACAAGATAAAACGGCCAAAGGGGGCAGTGTTGCAATCTACTGCAGAGATAGCCTGCAGAGTTCTGTCCTACTATCCAGGTCTGTACCCAAACAATATGAACTTCTACTTTTAAAAATCCACCTCTCTAAAAACAAGTCTCTCACCGTTGCCGCCTGCTATAGACCACCCTCTGCCCCCAGCTGTGCTCTAGACACGATATGTGAACTGATTGCCCCCCATCTATCTTCAGAGCTCGTGCTGCTAGGTGACCTAAACTGGGACATGCTTAACACCCCAGCCATCCTACAATCTAAGCTTGATGCCCTCAATCTCACACAAATTATCAATGAACCTACCAGGTACCACCCCAAAGCCATAAACACGGGCACCCTCATAGATATCATCCTAACCAACTTGCCCTCTAAATACACCTCTGCTGTTTTCAACCAAGATCTCAGCGATCACAGCCTCATTGCCTGCATCGGTAATGGGTCAACGGTCAAACGACCTCCACTCATCACTGTCAAACGCTCCCTGAAACACTTCAGCGAGCAGGCCTTTCTAATCGACCTGGCCCGGGTATCCTGGAAGGATATTGACCTCATCCCTTCAGTAGAGGATGCCTGGTTATTTAAAAAAAATGCCTTCCTCACCATCTTAAATAAGCATGCCCCTTCAAGAAATCTAGAACCAGGAACAGATAAAGCCCTTGGTTCTCTCCAGACCTGACTGCCCTTAACCAACACAAAACCATCCTGTGGCATTCTGCATAAGAATCGAACAGCCCCCGTAATAAGCAACTTTTCAGGGAGGTTAGTAACCAATATACACAGGCAGTTAGAAAAGCCAAGGCTAGCTTTTTCAAGCAGATATTTACTTCCTGCAACACAAACTCAAAAAGGTTCTGGGACACTGTAAAGTCCTTGGAGAATAAGAGCACCTCCTCCCAGCTGCCCACTGCACTGAGGATAGGAAACTCTGTCACCACTGATAAATCCACTATAATTGAGAATTTTAATAAGTATTTTTCTACGGCTGGCCATGCTTTCCACCTGGCTACCCCTACCCCGGTCAACAGCACTGCACCCCTCACAGCAACTCGCCCATTTCTCCTTCTCCCAAATCCAGTCAGCTGATGTTCTGAAAGAGCTGCAAAATCTGGACCCCTACAAATCAGCCGGGATAGACAATCTGGACCCTTTCTTTCTAAAATTATCTGCCGAAATTGTTGCAACCCCTATTACTAGCCTGTTCAACCTCTCTTTCGTGTCATCTGAGATTCCCAAAGATTGGAAAGCAGCTGCGGTCATCCCCCTCTTCAGAGGGGGGGACACTCTTGATCCAAACTGCTACAGACCTATATCGATCCTACCCTGCCTTTCTAAAGTCTTCGAAAGCCAAGTCAACAAACAGATTACATACCATTTCGAATCCCACCCCACCTTCTCCGCTATGCAATCTGGTTTCAGAGCTGGTCATGGGTGCACCTCAGCCACGCTCAAGGTCCTAAACGATATCTTAACCGCCATCGATAAGAAACAATACTGTGCTACCGTATTCATTGACCTGGCCATGGCTTTCGACTCTGTCAATCACCACATCCTCATCGGCAGACTCAATAGCCTTGGTTTCTCAAATGATTGCCTCGCCTGGTTCACCAACTCCTTCTCTGATAGAGTTCAATGTGTCAAATCGGAGGGCCTGTTGTCCGGGCCTCTGGCAGTCTCTATGGGGGTGCCACAGGGTTCAATTCTTGGGACGACTCTTTTCTCTGTATACATCAATGATGTCGCTCTTGATGCTGGTGAGTCTCTGATCCATCTCTACGCAGACGACACCATTCTGTATACTTCTGGCCCTTCTTTGGACACTGTGTTAACTACCCTCCAGACGAGCTTCAATGCCATACAACTCTCCTTCCGTGGCCTCCAACTGCTCTTAAATACATGTAAAACTAAATGCATGCTCTTAAACCGATCGCTGCCTGCACCTGCCCGCCCGTCCAGCATCACTACTCTGGACGGTTCTGACTTAGAATATGTGGACAACTACAAATACCTAGGTGTCTGGTTAGACTGTAAACTCTCCTTCCAGACTCAAACATCTCCAATCCAAAGTTACATCTAAAATTGGCTTCCTATTTCGCAACAAAGCATCTTTCACTCATGCTGCCAAACATAACCTCGTAAAGCTGACCATTCTACCGATCCTCGACTTCGGCGATGTCATTTACAAAATAGCCTCCAATACCCTACTCAATTAATTGGATGCAGTCTATCACAGTGCCATCCGTTTTGGCACCAAAGCCCCATATACTTCCCAGCACTGCGACCTGTACACTCTCGTTGGCTGGCCCTCGCTTCATACTCGTCGACAAACCCACTGGCTCCAGGTCATCTACAAGACCCTGCTAGGTAAAGTTCCCCCTTATCTCAGCTCGCTCGTCACCATAGCAGCACCCACCTGTAGCATGCACTCCGGCAGGTATATCTCTCTGGTCACCCCCAAAGCCAATTCCTCCTTCGGCCGCCTCTCCTTCCAGTTCTCTGCTGCCAATGACTGGAACGAACTACAAAAATCTCTGAAACTGGAAACACTTATCTCCCTCACTAGCTTTAAGCACCAGCTGTCAGAGCAGCTCACAGATTACTGCACCTGTACATAGCCCATCTATAATTTAGCCCAAACAACTACCACTTCCCCTACTGTATTTATTTATTTTGCTCCTTTGCACCCCATTATTTATATTTCTACTTTGCACTTTCTTCCACTGCAAATGTACTATTCCAGTGTTTTACTTGCTATATTGTATTTACTTCGCCACCAT
Source organism: Salmo trutta (assembly GCF_901001165.1). Taxonomy (NCBI): domain Eukaryota; kingdom Metazoa; phylum Chordata; class Actinopteri; order Salmoniformes; family Salmonidae; genus Salmo; species Salmo trutta. Next base: position 18,554,566 of record NC_042976.1, on the reverse strand, counting down.
GGCCTTTTTTGCCTTTACCTCCCTTATCTCACCTCATTTGCTCACTTTGTATATAGACTTATTTTTGTACTATATTATTGACTGTATGTTTGTTTTACTCCATCTGTAACTCTATGTTGTTGTATGTGTCAAGCTGCTTTGCTTTATTTTGGCCAGATGGCAATTGTAAATGAGAACCTGTTCGCAACTTGCCTGCCTGGTTAAATAAAGGTGAAATAAATAAATAAAAACTGTCCAACCCTACCCCCAAACTGTCCAACCCTACCCCCAAACTGTCCAACCCTACCCCAAAACTTTCCAACCCTACCCCCAAACTGTCCAACCCTACCCCCAAACTGTCCAACCCTACCCCCAAACTGTCCAACCCTACCCCCAAACTGTCCAACCCTACCACCAAACTGTCCAACCCTACCCCCAAACTGTCCAACCCTACCCCCAAACTGTCCAACCCTATCCCCAAACTGTCCAACCCTATCCCCAAACTGTCCAAACCTATCCCCAAACTGTCCAACCCTATCCCCAAACTGTCCAACCCTATCCCCAAACTGTCCAACCCTATTCCCAAACTGTCCAACCCTATCCCCAAACTGTCCAACCCTACCCCCAAACTGTCCAACCCTATTCCCAAACTGTCCAACCCTATCCCCAAACTGTCCAACCCTACCCCCAAACTGTCCAATCCTATCCCCAAACTGTCCAACCCTACCCCTAAACTGTCCAACCCTACCCCAAAACATGACATGTACATTTGGCGGTAACCCCCACATTTTTCAACCAGTCACGTAGTGTCTTTCATCCTGTGGCGAGAGAAGGAAAAGGGTGGACGTGAGAAGAGCTGCTTTCTTTGCTATTCTTTCCAGATTAGAAGTGGTGTTGATCTGCTCTCCCACTGTGTCACAGTGAATAATCTCTCCACCTCTCGCTCTCTGAAATGTTCTCTTTCCACCTCTGTCTATCACCCCTCTGTCTCTCCCCACTCTCTTACTCTCTCCTGTCCCCCCCTCTTTATCACTCCACAGCTCTTTCTCTCATCTCATCCTCTATCAGTCACATCTCTCAATAGAGCAGATGATAGACTATATCCAGTGTGATGGGTCTCATGTGAATCCATGGGCCCTTAGAGTCCCTTCAGCAGTCTACAGAATGATCACGACAGGGATGTATGGGCCCTCAGTCTTCAGCAGGCGCACCACAGACAGGGCATCACACATCATCCGTCACTGTCACAACGATAACACTAAAAGTAAATGGCTTCATTATGCCAGAAACAGTGGCTATATTCCAAATGGCATCCTATTCCCAATATAGGGCCCATACGGTATTAGGTGCCATTTGGGATGCAAACAGAGAATCTATGTGCCTCTTTCTGTGGTATAAAGAAAACATTTCAATGGAAACGGGTAAATATTTAAAGAAGGGCTATGACACAAACCACCGCTGCTGCATTTTCTCATCAATTTCAATTTCATTTGATATTATAAAATATACTCTGTGGAATTAAACTAAATGATCCTTCTGGCAAATTTTCCACCTTTACCCTTAATTCATTTCCATAAGTATTGCACAAAATGACTTTATCAATAGTGCCTGTGAGTTTATTGAACATCAATATAGTGGAGAAAGAGTCAGAGTTTACAAGGCTTATTGGGCCTCACAGCCACACTAGGAAAGGTCAAACCAATACCCAGTAACTCACTGAATTAAATAAAGTTGCAAATGTCACTTCCTGAAGTAAACATTACCGATAGCTCAGTTTGGGGAGAAGGAGGACGTGTCTGGGGTGTGTGTCTGTGTTAGTGTGTGTGTGGGATAGCTCAGTATGGAGAGAATAGGGAGGACGTGCATGGGGTGTGCATGTGTGTTAGTGTGTGTGTGGGATAGCTCAGTATGGAGAGAATAGGGAGGACGTGTCTGGGGTGTGCGTGTGTTAGTGTGTGTGTGGGATAGCTCAGTATGGAGAGAATAGGGAGGACGTGCATGGGGTGTGTGTCTGTGTTAGTGTGTGTGTGGGATAGCTCAGTATGGGGAGAATAGGAAGGTCGTGTCTGGGGTTTTAGATAGAAAAGGACAGGCAACAAGTATCCTATCTATCCTTTACCCTTACGACTTGCTCTCGCCCAGTAACAGTCTCTTACCCAGTAACAGTCTCTCGCCCAGTAACAGTCTCTCGCCCAGTAACAGTCTCTCGACTAATAACACTCTCTCACCTAGTAACAGTCTCTGGCCTAGTAGCATTCTCTGGCCTAGTAACATTCTCTGGCCTAGTAGCATTCTCTGGCCTAGTAACCTTCTCTGGCCTAGTAACAATCTCTGGCCAAGAAGCTTTCTCTGGCCTTGTAACATTCTCTGGCCTTGTAACATTCTCTGGCCTAGTACCATTCTCTGGCCTAGTAACAGTCTCTGGCCTAGTAACAGTCTCTGGCCTAGTAACAGTCTCTGGCCTAGTAACAGTTTCTGGCCTAGTAACAGTCTCTGGCCTTGTAACATTCTCTGGCCTAGTAACATTCTCTGGCCTAGTAACATTCTCTGGCCTAGTAGCATTCGCTGGCCTAGTAACAGTCTCTGGCCTGTTAACAGTCTCTTGCTTAGTAACTGTCTATGGCCTAGTAACAGTCTCTGGCCTAGTAGTGTCTGGCCTAGTATCAGTCTCTTGCTTAGTAACAGTCTCTGGCCTAGTAACAGTGTCTTGCTTAGTAACTGTCTCTGCCCTAGTAACATTCTCTGGCCTTGTAACAGTCTCTGGCCTTGTAACAGTCTCTGGCCTTGTAACAGTCTCTGGCCTAGAAACATTCTCTGGCTTAGTAACATTCTCTGGCCTAGTAACAGTCTCTGGCCTAGTAACATTCTCTGGCCTAGTAGCATTCTCTGGCCTAGTAGCATTCTCTGGCCTTGTAACAGTCTCTGGCCTTGTAACAGTCTCTGGCCTAGTAACATTCTCGGTCCTAGTAACATTATTTGGCCTAGTAGCATTATCTGGCCTTGTAACAGTCTCTTGCTTAGTAACTGTCTCTGGCCTAGTAACAATCTCTGGCCTAGTAGTGTCTGGCCTAGTAACAGTCTCTGGCCTGTTAACAGTCTCTTGCTTAGTAACTGTCTATGGCCTAGTAACAGTCTCTGGCCTAGTAACAGTCTCTGGCCTGTTAACAGTCTCTTGCTTAGTAACTGTCTATGGCCTAGTAACAGTCTCTGGCCTAGTAACAGTCTATGGCCTAGTAACTGTCTCTTGCTTAGTAACAGTCTCTGGCCTAGTAACAGTGTCTTGCTTAGTAACTGTCTCTGGCCTAGTAACAGTCTCTTGCTTAATAACTGTCTCTGGCATAGTAACAGTCTCTCACCTTTGTGACATTTTAGAACTGCATTTACAGATAAAATATAGGTGTATATTATTGTACCTGAGTCCATCAAATGTCTAGGGGCTGGACTGTGAACGACTTGGAGTACTATTCTCCATTGGATATGCTTTTTAGTCCAAGAAACCGGCCCTATGAGTCTACGATTGACTGTCTAATGTTCCCATCTTGTTTGAGCCTGTGCTGATGAAACACCCTCTTCTTCTGTCTCCTTTGTCCCCGTCCTGTCCAATGAGTTCCATCGGTCCAGAATTAGACAGGCACTAGTACTCTAGGACAAAATGGTTATATCTTGCTTCAGATTGTGCTGATAAACTCCCTCATCTATAACCCGTGTTCCCTATGATGAGCTTCATCGGTCAGTGAGGATGAGTTACAAGCTGCAGCGGCTGGTGAAGTGGTGTAATGACCCCAGATTACTGCCCATCTGCTGAACAGCTTAATAACAATGATGACGATGACCATAATATTATGATGTGTACTGAACGTGATGACAGGACGGCCTGGTGAGGTCAGGCCCCCTCCCTAGCCTCAGCGGTCAACTACACACACACACACACACACACACACACACACACACACACACACACACACACACACACACACACACACACACACACACACACACACACACACACACACACACGCACAAAGGTCAGTCCGGTGGAGGTCCTCTTTATAGCCTCAGCGGTCAATGAGCTTCGAAATCAACCTGTCTACTGCTTCATATGGTCAGGCTGACACATTAGCATTCAGACCATGCCTTGTTAAAACCGAAACACACTGTCAAAACCACAAGCAGGCAAGCACACACACAAATACACACGTGCACACGCACACATGCACACACACAGCATTTAGTAATGAGTAACACCTCCACTGAGAGTAGTCAGACACTGCTAACGAGAAGGGGAATACTTGGCTGGCCGGGGAGAGAGGAGAGGAGGAGGAGGAGGGTGGGGGGAGGGACTCCATGTGGTCCGTGTCACTAAAACACCTGGAGATTGGCTGCCCGGTTCCATTACACAAATATGTTCTGGACTGAAACAACTACAACCTGGCTGGAACCCACCACTGAGTAAGGCTGCATCCCGAATGGCATCCAATTACCTTTACAGTGCACTTCTTTCACCAGAGTCCTATGGGCTGTGGTCAAATGTAGTCTACCATATATGGGAATAGGGAGCTATTTGGAATTAATCCTGCATGTTTTATCTAAGCACACACACTATAGTAGACCTTAAAAAAATGAAATAAAAGGCATTTCAAATAGAATTGCCACAAACACACACCGCTGCAATTTCCCTGCTTTGGGAGATTGTTTATTTTCTTACCAGTATACAGCCACATATCTGTTACTAGAAAGACACCAGAGAGAGGAGATTGATTTCCCAGAGAACAATTTCACGAATACATTTTAAGGCAAGCATTCCGTAAAATTGTGTACCACCACAATGGCAGAAGATATAAAACATCATTTTACAGAGATGGTTGCCAAGAGGAGGATATTTGCCAATTTACAGGCAGATGAGTGGTTGAGTCTGAGTTCTCTCTCAGTACAGTCTCTAAAGGGCCACAGCAGTGTGTGTGAGTGTGTGCATGCATGTGTGTGTGCGTGCTTGTATGACTGCATGTGTGAGTGTGTGTCTCCTATAGATAGCTACTGTATAAGGACTTTGTGTAGAGAGCAGGACCAGGAAGGAGTGTAAGGGCGAGAGGGTGTGAAAGGGGGATGTCAGAGAGACTACTCCAGTCCAGTTATCTAATAGGCTGTCGTGTCAGCGGATGAAAGAAGAGGTAGTGGTCTATTTAGGGCACAGCAGCATTAAGTGTTCTGATAGTAGACACCCCCTCGGGCTTTCCAGACCCTGCACACACACACACACACACACACACACACACACACACACACACACACACACACACACACACACACACACACACACACACACACACACACACACACACACACACACACACACACACACACACACCCTCTACATCACCACTGCCAGGGCTCAGGTCACCATGGATACAGGTCAATGCTTCTACCCAGCATCCCAGTCTGAGTCAGAGCTCTACACAGCACACGGATAAGGTGCACGGCCCCTTGGGTGGAGGTGTGTGTGTGTCCCACATGTCTCTGGGTCCTTTATCTAAGCGCTGCGGCTAATCTAATCCTAGCCTAGACCACATCCGGACAGGTCATAGAAGAGAGGAGGAGATCATGAAACACACACACACACACGAACACACACACACACACACACACACACACACACACACACACACACACACATACACATACACAAATACACACACACACACACAGGTCACAGAAGAGGAGAGGAGATCACGACCCAACTCATTACCCACAATCCGCTTAACTTTGCCATCTATCTTTGACTGACCAAGCTGTGCTGGCTACTGACACCGGGTTAAAGGGAGTGTGTATGTGTGTGTGCTGCTGACACCATGTTAAAGGTAAAGCCTTTACTGTGAGCAGTGTATAGAATGTGACGGGTCAGAAGTCAGAGCTCTGAGCTGATCCTGACAGGAATTTAGAGGTGGTTTAGCCAGGAGTTTATCAACATAGAGCTGGATGTGCATTACTGACAATGAATGGGAGTCTTACCGGATATATGTTCCAGCTTTCTGGGAATAACTGGGGTTAGGGTGAGGAGGGAATGTTGAAGCCTGTATTTTTATTGTTTTATTGGATGTTTGATGGTATTGAAGACTAAGCTTATTGCATGACTGTTGGGAAGGTCAGTTTGCCAGACCTGGTTAAAAATGGATCCACTGTAATAGATAAAGTAAATAGTCTCAAAAGTACAACCTCCAAGCTAAATCAAGTGTGAAGATTGTAAAGTGTTTGACATCATGCACTTGACCCAGGTCTGATCAGTGATAAGGAAGGTAATTTTGTCTAATATTGATTATTGCCCAGTCGTGTGGTCCAGTGCTGCAAGGAAAGACCTAGTTAAGCTGCAGCTGGCCCAGAACAGAGTGGCACGTTTTGCTCTTAATTGTAATCAGAGGGATGATATAAATACTCTGCATGCCAGTCTCTCTTGGCTAAGAGTTGAGGAGAGACTGACTGCATCACTTCTTCTTTTTATAAGAAACATTAATGTGTTGAAAATCCCAAATAGTTTGCATAGTCAACTTACACACAGCTCTGACACACACACTTATCCCACCAGACATGATACCAGGGGTCTTTTCATAGTCCCCAAATCCAGAACAAATTCAAGAAAAGTATTATATAGAGCCCTTATTGCATGGAACTTCCTTCTATCTCATATTGCTCAAATAAACAGCAAACCTGGTTTCAAAAAACAGATAAAGCAACACCTCGCAGCACAACGCCTCTCCCCTATTTGACCTAGATAGTTTGTGTGTATGCATTGATATGTAGGCTACGTGTGCATTTTAAAAAATGCATGTAGTTCTGTCCTTGAGCAGTTCTTGTCTAATGATGTTCTGTATTATGTCATTCTGAAATATGTTTCATGTTTTGTGTGGATCCCAGGAAGAGTAGCTGCTGCTTTTGCAACATCTAATGGGGATCCTAATAAAATACCAAATACAGTCAGGTAGGATATGTGCATGCCCAACATCTCAACCAGGATGAAACCCATGGAGTTCACTTATTTGACCTAGAGGTCTGACGAGTAGCAAAGGGAAGCAAAACCATTAGCAGGGAGGTGGGATAGCATGTGGCATGTCTGTGTGTGTGAGTACAGATGTGTTGACAGGTAAATGATGCCTTCCTGCTCCCTGACCCAGCGGTCTGACTAGCCTGGAGGCAGGCTGTGGCCGTTGCTAGTCTGACCGCACACACACACACCAACCCAGCTCTCACTGAAACACATACACACCAACCCAGCTCTCACTGAAACACATACACACCAACCCAGCTCTCACTGAAACACATACACACCAACCCAGCTCTCACTGAAACACATACACACATACACTAATGGCAGCAGGTAGCCTAGTGGTTAGAGCGTTGGGCCAGTAACCAAAAAGTTGCTGGATCGAATCCCTGAGCTGACAAGTCAATCTGAGCAAGGCAGTTAACCCACTGTCCCATGGGCGCCAAAGACGTGGATGTCGATTAAGACAGCCCCCTGCACCGCTCTGATTCAGAGGGGTTGGGTTAAATCCGGAAGACACATTTCAGTTGAAGGCATTCAGTTGTACAACTGACTAGGTATCCCTCTTTCCCTAACCCAGCTATCACTGAAACACACACACCAATCCACCTCTTACTGAAACACATACACACAACCAACCCAGCTCTCACTGAAACACATACACACCAACCCAGCTCTCACTGAAACACACACACACACACTTACCCAGCTCTCACAGAGCATATACAATGCAGTGTGTACACACATTCACAAAACATGACCCTGCAATGTATAGCAGAATTACACTAGTACCTACAGTCTATACTCTAGTCTATTGCATATCCACCATGACCTTGCTGGTGTGTGTTACCTGTGGAAGTTCCACTACAGAGAGATGTCTGAGGTAAAATAAAGGATTATGTCATACTGTATGATTTCTAAAAGCTGCCATCATCCCAGCCCCAGTGGTGGCTTTAGACTGTTGCACAGCACGGACCACATGAAGTACCGAGATATCTCAGCCAGTTTTTAAAGTCCTGCCAGGTAGATATATGTCTGAGGCTTTGTTCCCTCAAAGCTGCACGCGTGCCGGCCGCACACCTCCAGGACTGCCTCGCAGAAGAAATGCAAGAGATTGAACCGCACTGAGTTCACTATATTGATCAACGTTTTTTTTCTGTGATGAATCAACATTATATCACCCCTTTTCAATGCAACAAAATAAAACAAATCTAACTTTGCAAGATGGAGTCTGTGAATGTATTGTAGGCAGAGCCAGAGCGCAACGGAGTAGAACTCTACTGGCAGGTGTAGCCCACTAGCGTCTTTCAATCACCCGCGAATGAAGGCACTTTTCAGAACAGATCAGATCAGAGCCACGTGTGTGAACTTTTGTTGATATTCTTTGCTAGTTAACGAGTTATAAGCCCCGTTATAGACACAGTAAGTATAGGTCAGCAATGGGGAGTTACGGCTTCATTCAAGAGTAAAAAACGTGTAGGCTACATTTCAAGCTGTCTTTGAAAAGCCAGTCAGGTAAAAAGCTTACCGTAATTTCCGGACTATAAGCCGCAACTTTTTTCCCACGCTTTGAACCTCGCGGTTTAAACAATGACGTGGCTAATATATGGAATATATTTCCCGCTTTCAAAATTTTTTTCTCCAAAAAAACACATTAAGTTTTTTGCCGGCATGAAGCTTTCATTAGACCAATGAAATTGCCGAACGGGTTAAGGTCAAACAACTTTGTTTACTGTTTAGATTAAATCGAGCGCTCTCAAACTTCCCATCATTCTGATTACGGTAGTCATTTTGTCACCCTCATCATGGCAAAGACACGGAGAAATGCATATGATGCAGCTTTCAAGTTGAAGGCGATTGATCTGGCTGTTGGAAAAGGAAATAGAGCTGCTGCACGGGAACTTGGTCTTAATGAGTCGATGATAAGACGTTGGAAACAGCAGAGTGAGGAATTGACTCAGTGCAAAAAGACAACTAAAGCTTACTGCAAATTTTTTATTTTTTGTTACAAGCCGTGTTTCGTTAAAGCCCATTTATTTTTGTTACAAGCCGTGTTTCGTTAAAGCCTATTTATTTTTGTTACAAGCCGTGTTTCGTTAAAGCCTGTGTAAAGTTAATTTGTTTCAATGTACCGGTAGGCACCTGCGGCTTATAGACATGTGCGGCTTATTTATGTTCAAAATATATATCTTTTTTAAATTCAGTGGGTGCGGCTTATATTCAGGTGCGCTCAATAGTCCGGAAATTACAGTACATCTTAATTGAAGGCGCAGTGTGTCACGGTTGTCGTCTGGAATGGAGGACCAAAACGCAGCAGGAATGTGGATGCTCATCTTATCATTTATTTTAAATAAAGAGAACACCAAAAACAACAAAACGAAATGCACGAACAACAAAACAGTCTTGTAAGGCTCACACAGGCAAAACAAGAAACAATATCCCACCCTTATACTGGTCAGGACGTGACACAGTGTTGTATTTTGAGACAGGCTTGAACATGCAAATAAGCCAATAGGCAGAGGGGTAGCCTACATTGTATAATTATCTGTACAGTAGGCCGAATAATAATTAATTGTAATTTGTAAAGTGGTTTCTTGCATCATACAACACAATACAATGTAATTTACAGTCACCTATTTGGCCCATGGTGTTACAGACCAAGTAAAAAATAATTTATTAATATCAAGTCCTTCATTATGTTAAAACGTTTTTAAAAGTCTCATGCAATGTAGCCCTGCATAGAACACCACATATAGGCTACTGTAGGCTATATCATAGAAATCAAAAGCTATTTCCGTGTGATTTTTTTTAATGGGTTTTGCTCCATTGGTTTTGTTGGTAGGCCAACATTATACTCAAATAGCCACAATAGCCTATTGACTACTGTCTAAAACTGTAAGGCTACAGCCTCAGTGTTCACTGTAAATGTGCGCCGGAAGTTGCACAAAATTCTCACAACATTCAAGTTTCCTCTCACAATACGAAAAATGTGCTTAGTGCCCCAAAAAATCAGAGGGAACATTGGTCTGAGGTATAGCTTCTTTCAGGCAAAGCTGTCATGTGTGTGTGTGTGTGATTCCGCCTGCGTGTGTGTGTTTGTGTGCATATGCATGTTTTGAGCTATTCTGCAAATACTGCTCCAGGCATCCTGGACACTCTGCACCGAGCTGGCACTAGTCCCAAAGCTGAACATGCACCATTCACAGAGTCTGGTCGCAGGATAGAAATGTCATCAAAGCTATTCACATTGTTAAATTATGCTAATTGGGCAAGCAAACTGATATCATGGTGTGGTATTGTACTAATTTGTTTCCTCCTTTTTCTCCTTCCTTTAGCTGTTTCTTTCTCTCCCATTCCCACTTTTCACTCTCTATCTCTCTCTCTCTCTCCCTCTCTCTCTCAGCCTAGGTGTGACTGAAAGAGTTTCTGATGGTTTTTATACCACATTTACTAACGTCAGGCTGGTCAAAGTGTCACGCCGCATCCTTCATGGTTGGAGTCCGCAGCGTCGTACCGCGTCCAACCTGTGTGGCCCTCACCATGAATCTTAATCTCTTACCCAAATAGTTGTCATCAATTAAAGTCCCACTCCTCCCACGCTTCCATGTTTCCATATTAAAAAGCCTTTTTTCCCTGCCTGCTTGTCGTTGCTGTATTTGTGTGTAGATGGGATTGTGGAATTGCCTTGTCCGCCTGGTTACAGGGGAAATGACTTCTCAGCAGACTGTATGGAGGGAACCTATACTGCAGTGCAGTGACTTATGTGGAGGGCACATTGTGTGTGTGTGTGTCTGTGTGTCTGTGTGTGTGCAAGTGTGCTAGTGTGCTAGTGTGCGTACGTGCCTGTGCGTGTGTGTGTAGAATGTGTGTGGCTCGAATGAATGGCTCGTCCCAGTCCATTTCCAGCCCCCTGCTTCTATTTGCAGTAAAAAATAGGTTTGCCCAACAGGAGAAGAAAGAAAGCAGTGTATGGTTAAATAGGTTAAGATTGTTGGGCCAGTTACCGAAAGGTCGCTGGTTCGAATCCCCAAATCGACTAGGTGAAAAATCTGTTAATGTGCCCTTGAACAAGGCACTTATTTTAACTCTAATTGTGCCTGTAAGTTGTTCCGGGTAAGAGTGTCTGCTAAATGACATACATGTCATTCCACAGCACAATGCTGAGAAGAACAATGCGTCCCAAATGGAACCCTATTCAGTGCACTCATTTTGACTAGGGCCCAGAGGGACTGTATAGCATTATATACAGTGAATAGGGTGCCACTTGAGATTGCAGCCAAAGAAAGCAGTGCATGGTAAGATCCACAGCAGAGCACAATGCTGAGAGGAGAAAAATAGCCAAGGGTTAAATGCACAATGGTCTCTCTCTCTCTCTCTCTCTCTCTCTCTCTCTCTCTCTCTCTCTCTCTCTCTCTCCCTCCCTCTCTCAGCTGGGAATCAGTAAGTGAGAAATGGCAGCAGGAAGCCATTTTGTAGTTACTATTTACCTGAGATAAGAATGTGCTGGAAGCTCACTCAACAGCAAGCTTGAAATGTCGCCAATGGTGCCATTGAAAATGTTCGTTTTCAGTAGCACAACTAGATAGTACATTGTCAAGCAGGGAGGGTGGTCACACGTGTTGTCAAGGCAGGGTTTACCCTGTGCACTCAGTGTATTGTAAATCGCACTGGATGAATAAAATCTGCTAAATGGCATATTATTTGGATTATAATAAAGATTTCTGCTTTACAACAAAGGTAACAGCCCAATAATAATATAAGCCTTTTAACATCTTGTTGGCTACCAGCCTGAGACCCATCTATCCCTATCAACATGTCAGGTTGGAGTAATTTATCACGACTTACCGTACTCCACATGCAGCACCTCACATCACTGTCACACATAACATGCATGTTCCTTGCTAGAGCAATGCACTATGCTAATTTATTCCATTAAAGCATCAGCGGCAAGCGATGAAGCAGCAACACCTGAACAACACTAATGTTTATTAGATGTGTGTGAGAGAGAGAGAGAGAGAGAGAGAGAGAGAGAGAGAGAGAGAAAGGGAAACATACATCCCTGTTATATGAGAGCCAGGCCTACTTCTGCTCCTCCTGACACACACACACACACACACACACACGCACGCACGCACGCACGCATGCACACACCTCTTCATAATGAAAGCCTGATTGCATCCTTGTCCCTCTCATCTCATCTCTTCCATGAAGAGCGTCTGAGAGAGAGACAGTGGCAATAAAGGAGGGTGACAGCACGCTACTTGGGCAGACCTATTTTATCACAGCTAAACACGCCCGAGACTTGTTGAATTGATTCTACTCGTCCTTGTATCCCTCCACGCTCCTCTTATTTAATTTGCGCCGGCAGGAGGCTTACCCCCGTACATCACTGCTCCGATCGATTATCATTTGTTTTAATGCTGAGCAGAAGAATGTAAATAGCGAGTGGTTGACGTTTAAAAAGATATTGCTAGCCTATATCACACAGGGTGGTGTGGATACCACCTCAGAATTCAATGTTGGCTGTAATCTAGAGTGTGCAAATTCCTGTTGTAATATAACAATGTGAACAACAATAAATTGTGAGGTAGTGTTGAGGCTGTGGTGTAGATGGGCAATGAGGGTGTGTGTGTGTGTGATTAAGTGCTGGTCTACAGGGGGAACAGGGCAGATAGAGAGGAGAGAGGAGACTGCAGTGCCTCATGGACCCTATTTAGTGCACTACATTTGACCAGGGCCCGTTGTGAAAAGAGTACCATTTAGAACGCAGCTAAAGAGAGGTCTCACATGGCCGGCTAGGGCCCTAAAGCTCTCTTTGACAGTCTGATGAAGACTTTTGGGACTAACGAAGATCTGCTGTGCATCTGTGTGCCATTCATCTCTGGCTCCAGGTGAATTCTTCCAAGCTCACTCTGTCTATGGGACATTACGTATAGGCATGTGTGTGATACTTACTGGCATTACCCAAATCCATTTGTGACACACACACAAGTACATACAGTAGACACAGACACAGACACACAGACACACATGGTGTGTGAAGCCAATGTGTTAGCTGGATGACCACCATATCCAGGACAAAGGGGCAAAAACAACCAGGAGGTGCCGGACAACAACTGGGATCGGAGGTAATTTAATAAAATGTCCATGTAATATTAGCCTGGACTGGAAACAGTGAAGGGCTAGGTGGTGGTTGATGAATCTTTATGTAATATTAGCCTGGACTGGAAACAGTGAAGGGCTAGGTGGTGGTTGATGAATCTTTATGTAATATTAGCCTGGACTGGAAACAGTGAAGGGCTAGGTGGTGGTTGATGAATATTTATGTAATATTAGCCTGGACTGGAAACAGTGAAGGGCTAGGTGGTGGTTGATGAATCTTTATGTAATATTAGCCTGGACTGGAAACAGTGAAGGGCTAGGTGGTGGTTGATGAATCTTTATGTAATATTAGCCTGGACTGGAAACAGTGAAGGGCTAGGTGGTGGTTGATGAATCTTTATGTAATATTAGCCTGGACTGGAAACAGTGAAGAGCTAGGTGGTGGTTGATTAATCTTTATGTAATATTAGCAGGGACTGGAAACAGTGAAGGGCTAGGTGGTGGTTGATGAATCTTTATGTAATATTAGCCTAGACTGGAAACAGTGAAGGGCTAGGTGGTGGTTGATGAATCTTTATGTAATATTAGCCTGGACTGGAAACAGTGAAGGGCTAGGTGGTGGTTGATGAATCTTTATGTAATATTAGCCTGGACTGGAAACAGTGAAGGGCTAGGTGGTGGTTGATGAATCTTTATGTAATATTAGCCTGGACTGGAAACAGTGAAGAGCTAGGTGGTGGTTGATGAATCTTTATGTAATATTAGCCTGGATTGGAAACAGTGAAGGGCTAGGTGGTGGTTGATGAATCTCTGTACACTGTGATGATAACAGCCCTGAGCATCAACACCACCGTCCAGTGAACTCTAACAAAACAACAGCCCACTTCCCATGCCAGAGGATGCTTAACAAGTGGCACCCTATTCCCTACATAGTGCACAACCCTATGGGCCCTGGTCAAATGTAGTGTACTATATAGGGAATAGGGTGCCATTTGGGACACAGGGAGCTTGTTTTAATTGTTAATTAATAAAACATGGCGTGGAGGTACATCTTTCTTAAAGGTACATCTGGGTGGTTCTGGCTAAATGATGCATTCATTATGTTTCATTTCCATTATTCCGGTGTGTGTGTGTGTGTGTGTGTGCAGGTTTGTGTGTGTGTACGTGTTTTGTTTAATTGTTTACCACGGTCGTTTCATTTTTTTCCCTACACGGATATCGTTTTTTTTTTATCTCCATTTGTCTGCTGCATTTATTCACATGGACTTACAGGGCTTATTGAACATTAGCATGTAATTATCTTAGATGTGTGAGTGTTAATTTTGTAGGCTTGATAATCCCCAATCACTGTTTGGCTTAGTGTGCTGTGGTGGATGGTGTTATGGGGAGTGTGTGTGTGTGTGTGTGTGTTTAGAGGGCGTTAAGGGGAGTATTTCTCCACTAGGCAACTGGGTTGAGGAGGTTGTGTGTTAGAACATCAAATACATGCTAAATCATGTCTTCATGTGTGGCCCTCTTCTCTGCAGACCATTGTGGAGAGTGTTAATCAGAGGAATGTTTTCACTACTGGGGAGGGGAGGGTACTGTATGTACTAAGCATGGCGCTGGAGGGAATAGCAGCCGTTTTACGGGCTCCTGACCAATTGTGCTATTTTGTGCATCTTTTTGTACTGATGTTACTTTTTTGTGTACTACATGTAACGTTTATGCTATCGTTTCATATGACTGAAAAGAGTTTCTGGACATCAGAACATCTATCACTAACCTCTAACTGGACGAGGACTTCTACTTCAATGAGTCGGAGGCGAAAGACATATTGATTATATTGGACCAGTCCCAAATCCCCGACACTGGAAGGAGGATGAGACGGTGCTATAGATGCCGGCGTGCGGGATACCTGACGATACTACGCCGGAGAGTGGATAACTCGCCTCTGCCCTCCGTTCTATTGGCGAACGAGCAATCACTGGAGAATAAACTGGATGAGCTCCATCCAAGACAATCCTATCAACGTGATCTGAAGAACTGCATTGTTGGGAAGGGCCCATAAGTAAACATTTCGCTGTTAGCCTACACCTGTTGTTTACGAAGCATATAACAAATACAATTTGATTTGATTTGATTAGAAGTAAATGGGCTACGTCTATGGGCCCTGGTCAAAAATAGTGCACTATAAAGGGAATAGGGTGCCATTTGGGATGCAGGCAGGGTGATTCACTTGTCTTCATTTGTGGCCCTCTCTCCCCAGGGGACAGGCCAGGCGTGTTGTACTAGCGTGTACAACCCAGGACCTCTAGTGAACTGCTAATTGTTTTTGATCCAAGTTGAGTTTGGTCTACCCAACAATGATTACTCCTAAGCTGAACTGAGCCACCAGCCACCAGACTGACTCATTTAAACCTGCTCTCTGCTGATCTATTCCCTCCCTCCTACTCCACATATCTCTTAGAGAGAGAGAGAGAGAGTGAGAGAGAGAGAGAGAGAAAAAGAGAGATCTCCCTGTTTCTTATCTCTGTTCTCGTATTAAAAATCAATAAGCAGCTCAGGGATGAGAGTATTGGTGATTGACAAGATCTTGTCACACCTGATTGTCTCTTCACATCTTGTTCAACTGCCCAATGACAACAGCTATCAATCTAACATCTAAGCTGCACATTACATTGCTGAAGCATGCTGGTTAGTGGAAAGGGTCTGTGCCCTAAAGAGCACCCTATTCGCTACATAGTGCGTTACATGGGCGCTATGGGACCCTGTCGTTTGGCAGTAGGATTGGTCACTGGGCCTGACTCAGACGCATGCACACACCCACACACACTGATTAACCAGTGCTAAGGTAGTAGATACTTGGGGCCTTCCGAGTGGCGCAGTGGTCTAAGGCAGTGCATCGCAGCGCTAGCTGAGCCACTAGAGATTCTGGGTTCGAGTCCAGGTTCTGTCGCAGCCGGCCGCGACCGGGATACCCATGGGGCGGCACACAATTTGCCGAGCGTCGTCCGGGTTAGGGGAGGGTTTGGCCGGCAGGAATGGCCTTGTCCTATCGCGCACTAGCGCCTCCTGTGGCAGGCCGGGCGCAGTGCATGCTGACATGGTCGACAGGTGTACGGTGTTTCCTCCGACACATTGGTGCGGCTGGCTTCCGGGTTAAGTGGGTATTGTGTCAATAAGCAGTGCAGCTTGGTGGGGTTGTGTTTCGGAGGACGCACGGCTCTCAACCTTCGCCTCTCCCGAGTCTGTACGGGAGTTGCAGTTGCACCAATTGGATACCAGGAAACTGGGGAGAAAATGGGGTATTAAAAAATTCTAATAATAATTTGAAAAAGGTAGTAGATACTTCAGCTGTCACTCAACTCTGACCCTCGGGACTGGTGCCAAGATAGAGTTACAGGGGCTCTGCCCCCCTCTGCTGCCTCCTGCCCCTGCACTGATGTTACTCAGGGTGATACAAGGATAACTCATGAAATAACATCAGACTATGGGTGTGGCCTAAGTCAATTACTATCATAACACGCGCCATAAAGCAACTTCCTTTTCATAAAGTTAGACTATGACACTAGTCAATTACAAAATGAAAGTGGTATCAGCTGTGAAAAAGTCCAACATACACACCCAGTAACATAGTATAATAGGGAAGGACGACAGAAGGCTAAACATGCCGATCTCATCCAATAATTGTTATATCCCCTTTGGCTGCTGCTGGTTATGTTACCTGACACTGAATTAGGTGTTAATGAAAAACACGTCGCAATGAATGAAGCTCAAAAGCCTTCTCTCTCTCTCTCTCTCCCATCTGCTGGGGCAGAATAATGAAGAGACTGGCAGTGGCAGGGAGGAGAGATGAACTGGGCATGGAGCAGGGTACAACTGAAGATGGAATTGGGAGAAGAGAAAGAGGAGCCAACTCTCTCTCTCTCTGTTCTCCATTATAGACACGTCACGGAGAGGAATAAGGGAAGTCACAGAGTGTGTCATGACCCTGCACATCTGAGGCTCATACTAGTGCCAAAGCCTGCCTGATGACTAAAAGACAGGCCACCGATAGTATCCATCAGTAGAAGTCATTCTGATGTGTGTGCGTGTGTGTGTCCATTTTGCTGTAGTTATCTGATGTCCCCATTTTTCACCTAATGAGTATGTGTGTGTCTTCCCGTTTCCCTGCCTCCTGCCACAGGCGCCCACCTTCACCTGACCCTGACAGTGAAGTAATATAAGTTGAATTTGGTGCAGTCTGTTATTGCTCTTCACTAAATCTCATTATGAAGGAAAACAATGAGTGTAAGAGATTAATATATATTTTCTCTGTTTTATTTTTAATCATAGCCACACAATATTAATCTTCTTCAATAGTAACCTTGGAGATGACATCTTATTAGTGAGGATACACTTCTTAAACTAAAACCGAAAGAGGAGATTTGTGGGTTGGGTTCAGTTGAGTGTAAATGAAACAGACTGTATTGAATCAGTCTTGCTAGACCTGAAACTACAGCATCCTGCCGAGCTGTATCACCGCCTGGTACAGCAACTGCACCGCCCACAACCGCAGGGCTCTCCAGAGTGTGGTGCGGTCTACACAACGCATCACCGGGGGCAACCCTCCCTCCAGGACACCTACAGTACAGCACCCGATGTCACAGGAAGGCCAAAAAGATCATCAAGGACATCAACCACCCGAGCCACTGTCTGTTCACCCTGCTATCATCCAGAAGGCGAGGTCAATACAGGTGCATCAAACTTGGGACCGAGAGACTGGAAAACAGCTTCTATCTCAAGGCCATCAGACTGTTAAATAGCCATTACTAGCACAGAGAGGCTGCTGCCTATATACACAGACTTGAAATTATTGGCCACTTTAATAAATTATACTAGTCACTTTAATAATGTCACTTTAATAACGTTTACATGTCTTGCATTACTCATCTCATATGTATATATTCTATGCTAAACTATTCTACTGTATCTTAGTCTATGCCGCTCTGACATTGCTCATCAATATATTGTTCATTCCATTCCTTTAAATAGATTTGTATGTATTGGGTATGTTGTGAAATTGTTAGATATTTCCTGTTAGATATTGCTGCACTGTTGGAACTAGATGCACAAGCATTTCGCTACACCCGCAAGAACATATGCTAGACACGTGTATGTGATCAATACAATACAATTTGATTTGATGGATAGAGGGGTTAGGGTTAGCCCAGCTCTAAGCCTTGCTGAAAGTCCCACCTATTGATCATGTGACAAAATGAAATGTCCAACATCAGTTTAAGTGAAATAATGCAGAGCATGTAGAGCAATCCAGCCCTGTTCCTGGAGAGCATCCCTCCTCTAGGTTTTAACTCCAACCCTGTTCCTGGAGAGCAACCCTGTTCCTGGAGAGCAACCCTGTTCCTGGAGAGCAACCCTCCTCTAGGTTTTAACGCCAATCCTGTTCCTGGAGAGCAACCCTCCTCTAGGTTTTAACTCTAACCCTGTTCCTGGAGAGCAACCCTCCTCTAGGTTTTAACTCTAACCCTGTTCCTGGAGAGCAACCCTCCTCTAGGTTTTAACTCCAACCCTGTTCCTGGAGAGCAACCCTGTTCCTGGAGAGCAACCCTCCTCTAGGTTTTAACGCCAATCCTGTTCCTGGAGAGCAACCCTCCTCTAGGTTTTAACTCTAACCCTGTTCCTGGAGAGCAACCCTCCTGTAGGTTTTAACTCAAACCCTGTTCCTGGAGAGCAACCCTCCTCTAGGTTTTAACGCCAATCCTGTTCCTGGAGAGCAACCCTCCTCTAGGTTTTAACTCTAACCCTGTTCCTGGAGAGCAACCCTCCTCTAGGTTTTAACTCAAACCCTGTTCCTGGAGAGCAACCCTCCTCTAGGTTTTAACTCAAACCCTGTTCCTGGAGAGCAACCCTCCTCTAGGTTTTAACTCCAACCCTGTTCCTGGAGAGCAACCCTCCTCTAGGTTTTAACTCCAACCCTGTTCCTGGAGAGCAACCCTCCTGTAGGTTTTTACTCCAACCTGTTCCTGGAGAGCTACCCTTCTGTAGGTTTTAACCCAAACCTTGTTCTTGGAGAGATACCCTCATGTAGGTTTTAACTCCAACCCTGTTCCCGGAGAGCTACCCTCCTGTAAGTTTTAACCCAAACCCTGTTCCTAGAGAGATACACTCCTGTAGGTTTTTACTCCAACACTGTTCCTGAAGAGCTACGTTCCTGTCGGTTTTTATTCCAACCCCAGTTGTAACTAACCTGATTCAGCTTATCAACCAGCTAATTATTAGAATAAAAACCCTACAAGACAGAGAGCCTGATGTAGAGAGAGACAACTGATGGAATGAATCCTGGGGATGAAAGGAGAAGAGAGGAGAGGAGGGTGAAATCAGATATGGAAGAGGAGAAGGAGGGTGTGCCAATGGCTAAGGTGAGTCAAGTCTGTCTAGTGAAGTTGTTAGAAAGTGTCTCATTTTGTGAATGGATGTATGAGCATGTGCCTCAGTTGGGTGAAATAAGACAGGCTACTTAGTGTATAATTGTGCACTGACTCACTGGTTAAAAATATCATCTTACAAGACTATGCCATTGCACCTTACAGTGAAATGCTAACTTACGAGCCCCTAACCGACAGTGCAGTTTAAAAAAATATGGATAAGAATAGGAGATAAAAGTAACAAGTAATTAAAGAGGAGCAGTAAAATATAAGAATATATACAGGGGGGTGCCGGTACAGAGTCAGTGTGCAGGGGCACCGGTTAGTTTAGGTAGTATGTACATGTAGGTAGAGTTAATTAAAGTGACTATGCATAGATGACAACAGAGAGTGGCAGTGGTGTGTAGAGGGCTGGTGGGGGGGGGGGGCAATGTGAATAGTCAGTTTTGGGATCAGTGAAAGACAGAAGATATTTGAATAAAGAAATTGTAAATTCTTTTCCCTCACCTGGACTGATCTGAGCTGACTCTGAATTAAATCAGAATATGGAGCGTAATTTGCATAGCCAAATCTAGACAGGCTGCCTCTCGGCACTTAGACAGAAAGTTAGCTTCATTCAAGAGTAACTCTGTGAATACCTTTACATTTAAGTAGAAGCGAGGAGATGGTAGGTATTGTACTATTGATGGTAGATGTATAAGGTAGAGTTAAGAGGGCAATCTGGGATTCAAACAACAAAGTGTTCACCCTGCCACTTTTTTTGGTAAACAGCTGAGTGAGTCAGCTGGGAAAAATGTATGTGCCAATCCCAGATTACTCATTTAACGTAAGGCTACAACGCTTTGGAGTAGTTTATTTCTCATCATGTGTACATTGAGCCTGCTATGATCCTGCTGTTTCTCATTTAGATCACATCTCCGCAGGGAAACAGCTTATTTATGATTCCATAGAGATTCATATTAATCTGTCTCACCACATCATGCAAGTTCTGTGTGTGTGTGTGTGTTCCTGCCTGTGTGTGTGCCTGCATCTTAGTGGCACACTTGATATAAGAGTGATTGTGTGTATAACCTAGACTCTTCGACAGAGTTCTTCATCTGGAATAGACATTATAAAGTTCAGGTACACACAGAAAAAAACATTGACCTTTTCCGCCTGGACGCTGGTGGAATCAATAATCAAAGAATTAAGTGAATTAGGATCTGGCAGGGGCCTGGTGGTGGCTGATGGATGAATATCTGAGTGGGCCAATAATGAACTCAATGGCTGGGAAGTAATGCCATGTCACACACACAGCAGAGAAACACACACACACACAGCAGACACACACACACACACACACACACACACACACACACACACACACACACACACACACACACACACACACACACACACACACACACACACACAGCAGAGACAAATACATACAGCAGAGACACAGAGCACACACAGGTGCAGGCACACAGGCAGGCATGCAGACACGCAGGCACGGACAGGTGCATGTGCGCGCACATACACACACACACACACACACACACACACACACACACACACACACACACACACACACACACACACACACACACACACACACACACACACACACACACACACACACACACACACAAACACACCTCAGTCTCCCTTCTCTCCCTCCCTCCCTCCCTCCATACCTCTGGGAATAAGGGTAGAAGATATTAAAAGGATGACTTGGCATTTTGCCAGGTTAAATTTACATTTGCACCTACAACTGTAAAAGCTTGTAAAATAGCAACTGGAGTATTCACATTGGCACAAGATAACACATATAATATTACTGATCATCAGTCCCAACTCCTATTTCTGCCATGTTCAACTAAAAAGAGACAAAGCCACTGAACACCATGTAGATTTTTATGTAGTCTTAGTTGTTGGCGTGGTTGTTTGTCCAGGTCTTATATAACATTCCAAAAGGCCTTCATCACAATTTGAGTTCACTCCCATTTCCTGGAGTTTGTGGAACTGTACTTGATTCACCCTGTATTTTACTAACATGTAATTCCGTTAAAAGGGAAGATTATTCACATAAATTCTCAATATTTTCACCATGCATTAATGTATTGTGAGATTTCTCTGCGGCTTAGGCAGCAATTAAGCCCCTCTGAGTTCAAGTGACGAGCTGTTTTTCTTTCAAGACCAAACAGAGGAGAAAAGAGAGGGAAGGGAGAAAAGCACAGAAGAATGTAAAGACAATACCGGGGGCGTATGAATAAAAGGACCAGGATCTCTAATGTCTGCTGCCTCTTCTCTGTCATATTCACAATTTTCCTAACATGGCAACGCTCTTTTCAATGTAGTCTGTCTTCTCTTACCTGCGTTAGCATTGTCTGTCTACCTTTACTGCTTTTCTTTTCCTTAGTGTTAAGCATGCTATTTATATAAGACAGAAACATAGATACGTAGATAGCTGGGACAGAGAGAGAGAAAGAGAAAGAGAGAGAGAGAGAGAGAGAGAGAGAGAGAGAGAGAGAAAGAGAAAGAGAAAGAGAAGGGAGAGGGAGAAAGCATCTCAGGTGTATCTTCTATTCCTAGCCCAGAAAAGGAAAGCTGTTGTCTGTAATGATATGGCAACTACACCACATGCAACAAAACACACAAACAGGCCAGAAAATTACACCATGGCTTCCCTTTATCTGGTCTACAGCCAACCTTTATTCTCTCCCTCCATTGCTCCAACGGTCAAAGTAGAGCAAAGTAGTGCAGTAGAGGGAGTACTGTAGGGTGCCATTTCGGACACATTCAGAGCCAGGCCAGACAGAGCAGGGGGCAGCTGTCATGTTCACTACGTTATCTGGCTGGAGGTATCTTGTTTTTTAGCTCTGACTGGGAAAACAAAAACTGCCATTCGGATTGTTCCATTAGAAAAATGTTGTAGATAGATAGAGGTTGGTTGATTTTATTACTAGACATTATTTAGCTCTGGCATTGGTAAAAAAAACTGTAGGGGTTGATACTAGGAATACTTTAGTTACCACAAAGCATAGACAAAAAGAAACCTGAATCATAGCTGAGAAATGTGGAAAGAAAACAACAAGTCAACAAAAGCAGTTTGGATAGTTGCTGATGCTAGTGCTTTGGTAAAAGGTTATCCAGAACCACCAACACTAAGAACTAGAGAACACTGTGTTTTTCTGCCAAGTAGTTGAAAGTTGAAAGAAAGCGAGGATTGTCAGTAGTGAGAGAAGATTGAGTCAGCTATCCCTCCAGCTCTCTTTATTTCTCTCTCTACGTCTCTCTATCTCTTTCTCTGTTCTCTCTCTCTCTCTCTCTCTCTCTCTAGTTAAGGATGGAGTCAGCCCCCCCCCCCATACAATACCAGCTACACTAGTGTCTCGTCAAGGGCAAAGTAGATCTGTCAATGACACAAGATTACAAAATTGCCCACAGTCTCTTGGGAAACCTAGAATTGCCAACCAAGAATGTCCAATCCAATCATGAATTCAGCTTCAAAAGAGGAAGACAGTTACGATCCAATTCAGAAAATAGGTTTAAAACTAGTCAGAAGAAGGTGTGTTTCCAAAGGAGTAGCTTTGTAAAGAGAGAGCCCCCTCTCCTTGCCTCTCATCACCCTCTCTATCTTCTACTTTACCAGAGGGGTGATAGAGCGTGAAGAGGGTCGACTGGTAGTCCATTGATCCCATTACTGAACCGATTTCCCCAGGTCACAAGTTAACTGGATGGGGCCAGAAACAACAATGACCAGAGGGAACGGCAGAAGAAGGGGGGCAGAAGAAGGTCCCTGTTGGAGGGGAGAGATCTTCAACTGGAATTGATGTACTTCAAATCAAATAAAATGTTATTTTATGCTTCTACACCTGCATTGCTTGCTGTTTGGGGTTTTAGGCTGGGTTTCTGTACAGCACTTTGAAATATCAGCTGATGTAAGAAGGGCTATATAAATACATTTGATTTGATTTGATTTGATATTTGTTACATGCTTCGTAAAGAACAAGTGTAGACTAAAATGCTCTCTAATGGGCCCTTCACAACAATGCAGAGAGAAAAATAATAACCCAAGGAATAAATACACAATGAGTAACGATAACTTGGCTATATACACGGGGTACCAGCACTGAGTCGATGTGCAGGGGTACGAGGAAATTGAGGTATATATGTACATATACTGTTGGTAGGGGTAAAGTGACTAAGCAACAGGATAGATAATAAACAGTAGCAACAGCATACGTGAGTCAAACAATTTTGTGCAAAAAGAGTCAATGCATATAGTCCGTGTAGCTATTTGGTTAACTATTTAGAAGTCTTATGGCTTGGGGGTAGAAGCTGTTCAGGGTGCATCGGTACCACTTTCCGTGTGGTAGCTGAGAGAACAGTTTATGACTTGGGTGGCTTCGACAATTTTTAGGGCCTTCCTCTGACACTGCCTGGTACACAGGTCCTGGATAGCAGGAAGCTCAGCCCCAGTGATGTACTGGGCCATACGCACTACCCTCTGTAGTGACTTGCAGTCGGATGCCAAGCAATTGCCATACCAACAGGGATGCAGCCAGTCAAGACACTCTCAATGATGTAGCTGTATAACATTTTTAGGAACTGAGGGCCCATGCCAAATCTTTTCAGCCTCCTGAGGGGGAAGAGGTGTTGTGTGTGCGGACCATGTTAATTACTTAGTGATGTGTACACCGAGGAACTTAAAACTCTCGACACGCTCCACTCCATTTCCTGTAGTCCACAATCAGCTCCTTGGTCTTACTGACGCTGAGAGAGAGGTTGTTGTCCTGGCACCCTACTGCCATGTAACTGACCTCCTACCTATAGGCTGTCTTATCGTCATCTGCGATCAGGCCTACCATTGTAGTGTCGTCAGCAAACTTAATGATGATTTTGGAGTCAAATGGCCATGCAGTCAAATGTGAACAGGGAGTGTAGGCGGGGACTAAGCATGCACCCCTGAGGGGCCCCAGTGTTGAAGGTTAGTGTGGCGGATGTGTTGTTGCCTACCTTCCCCACCTGTGGGCAGCCCATCAGAAAGGCCAGGATCCAGTTGCAGAGGAAGGTTTTCAGTTTAGTGATGCGCTTGGAGGGCACTTTGGTGTTGAACGCTGAGCTGTAGTCAATGAACATCATTCTCACATAGGTGTTGCTCTTGCCCAGCTGGGAGGGGGCAGTGTGGAGTGCCATAGAGATTGTGTGATCTGTGGATCTGTTGGATCGGTATACAAATTGGAGTGGGTCCAGGGTGTCTGGGATGATGGTGTTGATATGAGCCATGACTTTAAAAGCATGTCATGGCTTCCATTGTCTACTGCTACTGTCTATATGGGCTTGTCTTTAAGGGCCAAAGAAGAGGAGCACTAAGACACAACTGTAGAGCTGGATATAATTTATGTTGTTTTTATTGATGGACTGTGTGTGTATACATTCCTGTGTAGTTTTCAGATAAAGCAGCCACTCACACTAGCCTTTCATTTGTCTCCTAAAGACAGAGGGAAAACAGTGGCCTATGTGATATGAATCCATCGTCACACAGCTGATATTAGCACCACTGAGGAGGGGAACAAATTCTACCGCTTCACAGATTAGCCTGTTTGTGGTGATGTAGCCCCAGACAATGTCACTTCGTTCTCTCTGCTACTCAGTAGCCTGCACTATGTTGAGACAATGCTACCAGCTACGTTCATAAAACGTAGAACTCTGACTGTCAGTATGAAGAAGAACTCTGGGGTTTACAGAATTGCTTCCATTGTTCCATTCCACGGTTTTACAACAGTTTATTTATGAATCAGCCCCCATTATAAGTACACTACACCTGCTCATTGAACATCTCATTCCAAAACCATGGGGCATTAATATGGAGTTGATTCCCCATTTTCTGCTATAACAGCCTCCACTCTTCTGGGAAGGCTTTCCACAAGATGTAGGAAAATTGCTGCAGGGACTTGCATCCATTCAGCTGCAAGAGGACTACTGAGGTCGAGCGATTAGGTCTGGCTTACAGTCGGCGTTTCAATTCATCCCAAAGGTGTTTGATGGGGTTGAGGTCAGGGCTTTGTGCAGGCCAGTCAAGTTCTTCCACACTGATCTCAAAAAAACATTTCTGTATGGACCTCGTTTTTGCATGGGGTCAAACAGGAAAGGACCTTCCCCAACCTGTTGCCACAAAGTTGGAAGCAAAGAATCATCTAGAATGTCATTGTATGATGTAGCCTAGCCCGAACCATGAAAAACAGCCCCAGACCATTACTCTTCCTCCACTAAACTTTACAGTTGGCACTATTCATTCGGGCAGGTAGCGTTCTCCTGGCATCTGCCAGACTCAGATTGGTCAGATGGTGAAGCGTGATTCATCACTCCAGAAAACGGCTTTCCACTGCTCCAGAGTCCAATGGGTATGAGCTTTACAACACTCCAGCCGACGCTTGGCATTGCACATGGTGCTTTTTAGCCTTGTGTGCTGCTGCTCGGCCATGGAAATCCATTTCATGAAGCTCCCGACAAACAGTTATTTTGCTGATGTTGCTTCCAGAGGCAGTTTGTAACTCGGTAGTGAGTGTTGCAACTGAGGACAGACGATTTTTACAGGCTACGTGCTTCAGCACTCAGTGGTCCCGTCCTGTGAGCTTGTGTGCCCTACCACTTCGGGGCTCAGTCGTTGGTGCTGATAGACATCTCCACAATAACAGCACTTACAGTTGACCGGGGCAACCCTAGCAGGGCAGAAATTTGACAAACTGACTTGTTGGAAAGCTGGCATCCTATGACGGTGCCACGTTGGAAGTCACTGAGCTCTTCAGTAAGGCCGTTCTACTGCCAATGTTTGTCTATGGAGATTGCATTGCTATGTGTTTGAATTGATACACCTGTCAGCAACGGGTGTGGCTGAAATAGCCAAATCCACTAATTTGAAGGGGTGTCCACATACTTTAGTGTACAGTCGTGGCGAAAGGTTTTGAGAATGATACAAATATAAATTTTCACAAAGTTTGCAGCTTCAGTGTCTTTAGATATTTTTGTCAGATGTTAATATGGAATACTGAAGTATAATTACAAGCATTTCATAAGTGTCAAAGGCTTTTATTGACAATTACATGAAGTTGATGCAAAGAGTCAATATTTGCAGTGTTTGCCGCTTGCTGGACTTTCTTGGGCACCCTGAAGCCTTCTTCACAACAATTGAACCGCTCTCTTTGAAGTTCTTGATGATCCGATAAATGGTTGATTTAGGTGCAATCTTACTGGCAGCAATATGCCTGTGAAGCCCTTTTTGTGCAAAGCAATGATGACAGAACGAGTTTCCTTCCAGGTAACCATAGTTGACAGAGGAAGAACAATGATTCCAAGTGCCACCCTCCTTTTGAAGCTTCCAGTCTGTTATTCGAACTCAATCAGCATGACAGAGTGATCTCCAGCCTTGTCCTCGTCAACACTCACGCCTGTGTTAACGAGAGAATCATTGACATGATGTCAGCTGGTCCTTTTGTGGCAGGGCTGAAATGCAGTGGAAATGTTTTTGGGGGATTCAGTTCATTTGCATGGCAAACAGGGACTTTGCAATTAATTGCCAATCATCTGATCACTCTTCATAACCTTCTGGAGTATATGCAAATTGCCATCATACAAACTGAGGCAGCAGACTTTGTGAAAATTCATATTTGTGTCATTCTCAAAACTTTTGGCCACGACTGTATATAGTGTATATTTCTATCATACTGGGCTAGAATGTGTCTGGAATCCAGACAAACAGTGCATTTTTAGCTTACAGAAGATAAGGTCAAAGTGTTGGCAAAGAAACCAACCTCTAGCCACTCGCATAGACTAGCTGAACAGTCATATTTTACCATTCTGCTCTGACAAAGATAAAAGCATCTCAGGGTTTAATACTACAGTCAAAACAGTCTCATTTGCGACCGTTTGACTTGGCAGTGCGACACACATTTCTAATTGGTTCATGCCAGTGAAAAATGTTTTACCTGGTCACGCTAGTTTTTGTTCACAATTAGCATATATTTAAAAAAAATATTATGCTATATATCTTTTTGTTATGTGCAATTGACCAACATTAAACTAACATTCTGAAGAGGCAACAAAGGCACAGGAATACCCCTGTCTGTGTGAAGAGGCAACAAAGGCACAGGAATACCCCTGTCTGTGTGAAGAGGCAACAAAGACACAGGAATACCCCTGTCTGTGTGAAGAGGCAACAAAGGCACGGGAATACCCCTGTCTGTGTGAAGAGGCAACAAAGGCACAGGAATACCCCTGTCTGTGTGAAGAGGAAACAAAGGCACAGGAATACCCCTGTCTGTGTGAAGAGGAAACAAAGGCACAGGAATACCCCTGTCTGTGTGAAGAGGAAACAAAGGCACAGGAATACCCCTGTTTGTGTGAAGAGGAAACAAAGGCATGGGAATACCCTTGTCTGTGTGTGTCAGGGCTAGACATAAAGGGGAGATTTTGGAAACCTTTCAGGCCAGTCAATCATCCATGTCAGTGCAATAATGCTATTTTTAATCTAGGCTTATAATTGAAAAAAAAACAAAAAAAACAGATGGGTTCCCGAAGCTGTTCCTTTGTTATGTCGATTATGTTTCACACGCTCTGTACACACATAGACTATAAGACCTACAGCGGTAGAAGTGGGAAAGACGTTCCAAGTTATGATATCTGCCAGTAAATGCTAAGGCAAGAATGGGTATGCAAACCAGGTATTTAAAACGTTCAAAGTCTTGGTTGAATACTTGCGATGCGCAATTCAGTCATCATGGAATGGGAATAAATAGCCTACCATCCTCTAGGCTCTTTGGTCCTTGAAAAGTCATTGAAGTTATGGTAGCCAATTTAGAAGTTCTATTGCTCCAATATAATTATTCCATGATTTCATTTCTGATCAGTTTTTATGAGAAATGTAGGCGCTTTCGTTTGTTTCCTACTTTTTCAACTGAAGAGTGTTGCGCTAGTCTGTTGCACTTGTTGCTATAAAACCATGTGCGGTTATGATGAGTAAGACAACATATAATGTTGGCTTCAACTTGGTTTTCCATACAAAGCATTCCATTAAGAAGGAAACACTGTTTCTGGTCACTTTCTTGTTTTAACCCTTGTGTTGTGTTCGGGTCTGTGGGAACCATTTTCAATGTTTACTAAAAGAAAAATGATACAATTAATACGTTTTTTCAACCTGAGACTCATTGGACTTCGCTCATTTTCTGTAAAGAACATGTAAAAGATCCTATTTTCATTGAGTGCACACTGTGCACCCCCTTACACATTTATATTTCATATGTGGTGTTTGGGTCCACTGGACCCAAGGGTAATAAAAGTGTGGGAAAGTGTGTAGGTAAAAACAAGCAAAAATGAAACAAAAAAGTTTGCTGTGTGCCTTCACTCTGTCTTCCTCCTCCCTGGGCCTGCGGTTTCAACATAGCACCAATAACCTGCCTGTCTCCCACTTTTCTCTCACTCTTTACCCTTTGTAGTGTGTAAAACTACACAATGTCTTGCGGGAACCTGCACAATGTTATTACAATACATTATTTCGACACATTGATACAAATGCTGTATTTTCCCACACTCTACCCCAGCCAGGCAAACTGGGGGAGAGACACAACAAATAAATAGCTTTGCATGTGTGGCTCCTTACCACAATCAATCAGTATGGCAAATAATCTCTTCTCAGAGGGCCTTGGAAATAATTTTTGTAGAGAGAGAGTCTAATGTGGAAGGAGCGTCTTCCACTTTGGAAGATGAAGAATTTCCAAAATACGAGGATCATGTCTCTGTCAATTCAGAGTCAGACAGTGAGTTGG
This sequence comes from Salmo trutta, assembly GCF_901001165.1. Taxonomy (NCBI): domain Eukaryota; kingdom Metazoa; phylum Chordata; class Actinopteri; order Salmoniformes; family Salmonidae; genus Salmo; species Salmo trutta. The sequence continues at coordinate 18,525,239 of NC_042976.1, read as the reverse complement.
AAGAAGAGGATGAGATTGACCTTCAGCCAGCCCCAGGACCAGCCCGTCAGCTGCCGGCCCCAGGACCAGCCCGTCAGCAACCAGCTCATCAACAGCCTGCAGGAGGAGAAATATGGATGTACATTTTTTTTAATTGAATGGTCTTCTTGCCCAAGGAATGAGCCACCCCGCATGGCTGCCAATGTGATACGGATGCAATCAGGGACGACGCGGATGTCGGTTACTCATGTGCAGGACATAAAGTGTCTTTTGAACTGTTCATCCCAGACACTATTCAGAAAATTATTTTGGACTGACTGCACTAATTTGGAGGATAAGGCGTGTTTTTGGAGAAAGAGTTTTTGGAGATGGACCAAACAAATTTTTTTCAAATTCTGCCCATCTAGAGGATTTTGCAGAAAAGAAAACATGGCACTTAGAAATCTATAATAAATATATTTTTTAACTGACTCTTTTCTTTACTGTTACAGTAAATCTATCTAAATCAATGTAAGAGCACAAGGGCATGCTACTTTTAAAGATGGCTAGTCATTATTAGCCTGGTTCTGTATGGAATGCAGGCACATTATGGGACACAGGCCACATCATTATCAATTATAGATCAAATGTTTATAATAGATGCTACCAAATCATGTGCTGCAACCACCATCTAAAAAGGTGGAAAAAGTTAGTGTAGAACCCTGCATCATGTCGTTCCTCACACATAGCCCAGCTACATCAGTAATAGATACCTACCTTCTCTGCCACTACAAAGCCCTGTCAAGCCTAAGGGTCTGGAATCTGACTGTTGGCAGTACACTCTCCTCTCCATCTGCGTGTTTAAAGGGTCTAGCCGATGCTTTTATTCCTCTGCATGAGTCTGTCTGCATGTCAAATGGCACCCTATTCCATACGAAGTGAAATACTTTTGACCTGGACTCTGGTCAAAAGTAATGCGCTATAAATGGAAAAGGGTGCCATTTGGGATGCAGGTTCGGTCTCCTGTGGCATTTCCGTGCCTATCCTCTCTTCTGAACAATCTGACCAAACCCTCACATCAATGGGATGAGACAGACATCACTGCTGAATAGTTCTAGTGTTGCAGTGGAACAGAGGCCGTGGGGCTGTGGTATGGCGTGCTCTCAAAAGATTAGAGATTGAGAAGCGTGACCTCAGCATTGTACAGTCATATCAGTTCTAATCATCTATGTATTACAGCTTCTACTGCTGAATGGAAAAGGTTGGGGGAAACTAACAAGAATCCTGGGAAAAATGATTGCTGAAATACGTTCATATCAATACTGCCTGGAACTAAAGGTGATTATGTGTCACATGCATTCTCAAGACATACAGCACATTGAATCATCTGTCTCTTATGTCCATCCAGCTGACTGATTTTTCCATTGGTTCAATGTCATCACTGGACCAGATAATGAGTGTCTCAAGGCCCCTCTGTCAGTGGAGTGGGGTCACTGGAGCTGTGTCACGTGTCCCAAATGACACATATTCCCTATATAGTGCACTACTTATACACCTACGGGCCCTGTTCAAAAGAAGTGCACTACAGGGAATAGGGCGCTATTTGCGACTCAGAGTTTTGTGAGTCATACGGATGATGCTGACCTGATTGTATCAGAGAGGTTCCTGGGTCGAGCCTGGGTCAGAGGCATCATGGGAGAATCCCTGGAGAGACGCCAAACAATACCCTCTCTCTCACGGCCTAGTTGGCATGGGGAAGGAGCTAACTGTAGTCTGTAATTTTAACAGTAGTTTGAATGCGCAGCATATCTACATTTGGATTTGGGTCATATATTTAAATATATTTTGTAAATATTTGGCTTTGTAAAGGGGCTAATTTATTAGTATTAATAATGTATTTTAGCAGCATGTCTTTTAGCAGCATGTATTTTAGCAGCATGTCTTTTAGCAGCATGTCTTTTAATAGCATGTTTTTTTAACAGCATGTTTTTGAACAGCATGCCTTTTAACAGCATGTCTAGCTTTTGGTTTTGCTCACAGATAATTTGATTACTGATTATGGATTGATTATTCTTGATTGCTTTTTGTCTATTTTATCAATGGGATATAAAATAAGGGATAAGTGTATAGAGAAATAAAAGTGTTTATTGATCGTTGAAGATACCATTGAGGTTATGGGAAGTAGGTGAGTCTATTTCCTCATACAGTACAGGCTTTATGGAGAAGAAGAAGAACCATGGAGAAGGCCAACACGATAACTGAGATTACATAACACACATTGTAAGCTTTCTAAGTGAAAATGGGCCAGTGGAACAAGTGGACACACACACACTAACAATCCCGCAAAACACACGCACACAAAGATCAGTTCTTATACACATTACGCACCAGAAACAGTAGTGTTATTCGCTCCGTACCCTGTGCATACATACAGGGCCCTTTTTACATTGGAAGAGGATGGACATGCATACACACGATACACACACAAACATGAACACAGAAATACAAATAATTACATGCATAGTGCGCGTATTCACTACCCTGTGTGTATATATAATGTACTGTACTGTACATATGCTCTTTTTACAGTGGAAGAAGCTAAGGAACGACAAGCTCTCTGAGTCAAATCGAATCACTACATTACCCAGAGGCAAAAGGCGAATAACAGATTAAGTTTGAATAGTTTAAATCAACGCAACATTTAAGACACTGTATCTTTACTGTCCCATTGTATATTACTGAGAAAATATGAGGAAGACATTTCTCCCACAACACAAGAAAGCCATGTTAGAGAGAGTCTGAGGAATCTCTTCATCTCTCAATGCGTTGTGCTTTTCTGTAAACTGTTGTATGGTGTTTAGACTGCTGTAGAAGAACAAATGTGTTATTGTCATCTGAGGCTCTATGTAAATACCACAGCAGTACAATGTGCTCAGTGTACTAATGCAGTCCCGTGTGGCTCAGCTGGTAGAGGATGGCGCTTGCAAGTTTCAACGCCAGGGTTGTGAGTTCACTTTCCCCTGAAGGACCAGTATGAAAAAGTAAAAAAAAAATGTATGCACTCACTTGTGTAAGTCGTTTTGGATAAGGGTATCTGGTAAATTACTAAAACGTCAATTCAGCCAACAAACTCATGTTGTCATCATCTCTCTCTCAATAAGTCCATGTAAACTAAATGTTGTGGGCATTGGAGACTATACAGCGATTAGTGAGATGCTCCCTGTTTGACACAGTTTGTTGGCACCACTCATGCGAGATGGGGGGACTTTTCTATCTCTTTTTTCATCTCCCTCTCCTCATCTGAGCCCATCTTCTCGTCCTCCGTAACCACTACTCACTATGCTACTGTGTGTGTATGCAAGTCTGTGCTGTTGTGTGTGTATGGTTTTGGACATTCTCTGTATGTACAGCCAGGCTCTCAAACACTCTCTGTATACTGCAAACACAGTGCATTCGAAAAGTATTCATACCCCTTGACTTTTTCCACATTTTGTAACGTTACAGCCTTATTCTAAAAAATATATATATCTTTTTTAATCCTCATCAATCTATAATGACAAAGTGAAAACAGGTTTTTGGAATTTTTTGCAAATGTATTAAAAATGAAGAACAGAAATACCTTATTTCCATAAGTATTTAGACCCTTTTCTATGAGACTCGAAATTGAGCTCAGGTGCATCCAGTTTCTATTGATCATCCTTGAGATGTTTCTGCAACTATGGTAAATTCAATTGATTTGACATGATTTGGAAAGGCACACACCTGTCTATATCAGGTCCCACAGTTAACAATGCGAGACAGAGCAAAAAACAAGCCATGAGGTCGAAGGAATTGTCCGTAGAGCTCCGAGACAGAATTGTGTCCAGGTACAGATCTGTGCAAGGGTACTAAAATATTTCCGCAGCATTGAAGGTCCCCAAGAACACAGTGGCCTCCATTATTCTTAAATAGAATAAGTTTGGAACCACCAAGACTCTTCCTAGAGCTGGCTGCCCGACCAAACTGAGCAATCAGGGGAGAAGGGCCTTGGTCAGGGAGGTGACCAAGAACCCGATGGTCACTCTGACAGAGATCCAGAGTTCTTTTGTGGAGATGGGAGAACCTTCCAGAAGGACAACCATCTCTGCAGCACTCCACCAATCAGGCCTTTATGGTAGAGTGGCCAGACGGAAGCCACTCCTTAGTAAAAGGCACATGACAGCCCGCTTGGAGTTTGCCAAAAGGCACCTAAAGGACTCTCAGACCATGAGAAATAAGATGCTCTCGTATGATGAAAACAAGATTGACCTATTTGGCCTGAATGCCAAGTGTCCCATCTGGAGGAAACCTGGCACCATCCCATGGGGATGTTTTTCAGTGGTAGGGACTGGGAGACTAGTCAGGACCGAGGAAAAGATGAACAGAGCAAAGTACAGAGAGATCTTTGATGAAATCCTGCTCCAAAGCCCTCAGGACCTCAGACTGGGGCGAAGGTTTACCTTCCAACAGGACAACGAGCCTAAGCACACAGCCAGAAGTGGCTTTGGGACAAGTCTCTGAATGTCCTTGAGTAGCCCAGCTAGAGCTCGGACTTGAACCCGATCTGACATCTATTATTAAGACCTGAAAATAGCTGTGCAGCGATGCTCCCTATCCAACCTGACAGCGCTTGAGAGGATCTGCACAGAAGAATGGGAGAAACTCCCCAAATACAGGTGTGCCATGCTTGTAGCGTCATACCCAAGAAGACTCGAGGCTGTAATCGCTGCCAAAGCTAAAGGGTCTGAATACTTATATAAATGTGATATATATTTTTTTCTAAAGACCTGTTTTTGTTTTGTCATTATGGGGTATTGTATGTAGATTAATGAAAGAAAAAAAAACACAATTTAATCAGTTTTAGAATAAGGCTGTAATGTAACAACATGTGGAAAAAGTCAAGGGGTCTAAATACTTTCCAAATGCACTGTATTAGTAATGATATTGGAGGCTTGTGTCTCTCTCTGTCTTCACCCCTCTAACACGCCACATTATAGATAATGAACCATGCCACAGTGCTATCGATCTGGCACCCCAGTAATTAAGAAAAAACATGATTTCTTCATCTCTCTCTCTCACACACACACATTGACTCTGAAACCCATTCAATTTTGTGGTCCCAATCCACTTCACTCTTTTTATTGCATCGTATCACAGTAAAAACGTCCCAACTGCCATGGTGACGGCTCTCAAAGAGAACATGCACTGACGGATTCCAATTAAGTTGGGAAATGATATGTATGAATATTAGAAAATACTTTGACACAAACATCATCTTCTTTTGTTATATTATGCAGTTTCTGGAGAGGTCTCTCATATGCCATCCAAACCCCCACATAAAATTTCCATAAGTCTATTCCGCTAACACACTTTTCCTCTCAATATCACTGTCTCTCTCTATCCCATATCCCCAAGTGTATATTAGAGCCTTTGTTTGGCCTACACAAATATACACAGGCATAATCTCTCATTTAAATACGGCATGTAATTGAGTTAATCTTTGCTTCTCTATTGGTCAGGTGCCCAGGTTGTCTGCTCAACCATATAGATTAGCATTAACAGAAGGGAAGATAGGAGAGGAGGGTGAAAAAGAGTGTTAGCATTTTTGTCCAAGCTACGGAACATAGCTGGCAGTGGGCTGGCATTCCAAAAATTGACAGCACTGCGGTGAATGGTGACTAGTCAACATTTGGCAGAAAGCTGTTCCATTTTTACAGAATTTGCTGCCAAAGCAGCAACTACTCTTCCTGGGGTCCAGCAAAATTAAAGCAGTTATATACAATTAAAAAAAACATTACATTACACAATAGATTTCACAATACATTACATGTGTGCCATCAGGCCACTACTCTACTATTACATATCTACAACACAAAATCCGTCATTGTGTGTGTATATGCATGTGTCTCTGCCTGTGTGTGTGCCTCTTCACAGTCCCCGCTGTTCCATAAGGTGTATTTTTATCTGCATGCATGAGTTACTTGATGTGGAATAGAGTTTCATATAGTCATGGCTCTATGTAGTACTGTGCACCTCCAATAGTCTGTTCTGGACTTGGCAACTGTGAAGAGACTTCTGGTGGCATGCCTTCTGGGGTATGTATGGGTATCTGAGCTGTGTGCTAGTAGTTTAAACAGACAGCTATGTGCATTCAACATGTAAATAGTTCTCACAAATACAATTAATGAGGAAGTCACTCTCTCCTCTACTTTGAGCCAGGACAGATTTACTGTACATGCATATGATTAATGTCAGCTCTCCATGTACATTAAAGGGCCACCCGTTGAGCCCTGTTCTGGGGCAATTGTAATTTTCCTAAGTCCCTCTTTGTGGCACCTGACCACATGATTGGACAGTAGTCCAGGTGCGACAAAACTAGGACCTGCCTTGTTGATAACGATGTTAAGAAAGCAGAGCAGAGCTTTATTACAGACAGACCTCTCCCCATCTTAGCTGCCATTGTGTCAATATGTTTTGACCATCAACTTCCCCAATTTCCACATTATTCACTACAATATTTAGTTGAGGCTTAGGGTTTAGGGAGTGATTTGTCCAAAATACAATGCTTTTAGTTTTGAAATATTTAGGACTAACTTATATCTTGCCACTCATTCTGAAATTGACTACAGCTCTTTGTTAAGTGTTACAGTGATTTCACTTGTTGTGGTAGCTGACATGCATAATGTTGAGTCATCAGCATGCATAGACACACAGGCTTTACTTAGAGCCAGTGGCAGGTCATTAGTAAAGATTGAAAAAATGAAGGGCCTAGACAGCTGCTCTGGGGAATGCCTGACTCTACCTGGACTATGTTGGAGAGGCTTCCATTAAAGAACACCTTCTGTGATATGTTAGACAGGTAACTTTCAATCCACAATATAGCAGGGGATGTAAAGCTATAAGACATATTTTCCAGCAGCAGATTATGATTGATAATTTCAAAAGCTGCACTGAAGTCTAACAAAACAGCTCCCATAGCTCTTTTTATTATACATTTCTCTCAGCCAATCATCAGTCATTTATGTAAGTGCCATAAGCATGCTGGAAATCTGTTGTCACTGTGAAATAGCGTTGTATCTGGTCATATTTTTTCAAAAGTTTACTAAGGGTTGGTAACAGTCTGATTGATCAGCTGTTTGAGCCAGTAAAGGGTGGTTTGCTATTCTTGGGGAGCGGAATGACTTTTGCTTCCCTCCAGTCCTGAGTGTGCACACTGTCCTGTATGCTTAGATTGAGGAGCCACCTGGGTCTTGTCAGGAGGAGCCACCTGAGGAGCCACCTGGGTCTTGTCAGACCCAGGTGGCTTGTCATTTTTTCACCTCTTCCAAACACTTTACAGAATTCCAAATTACAATTATTGTCTTTCATAATTTGGTCAGTTATACTTGGATGTATAGGTTCATAATTAATTTTTGGCATGCTTAAATTTGCTAATCTTGACAATGAAAAAATCATTAAAGTAGTTGACACAATCACTGGGTTTTGTGATGAATGAGCCATCTGATTCAATGAATGATGGAGCCAAGTTCTGCTTTTTGCCCAAAACTTCATTTAAGGTGCTCCAAAGCTTTTTACTATCATTCTTTATATAATTTATATTTGTTTCATAGTACATTTTCTTCTTCTTTTTGTTCAGTTTAGTTACATGATATCTCAATTTACGGTATCCAATCGGCTGTGCAGCCAGACTTATTTGCCATTCCTTTTTCCTCATCTCTCTCAACAATACAATTTTTCAATTAATCATCAATCCATCAGAATTGAACAGTTTTACAGTCATTTTCTTAATGCAGGGTTTCCCAAACTAGGGGTCGCGACCACATGTGGGGTCACCTGGTTTGAAAATGGCATTGCAAGAGAAAACTTGCGCTTGGTTCATAGAAGCTGGGTTAAGTCAGTAACCTCTGGTAGCCCCTAGATGTGGATGTAATAAACATAGTTATTGCTGTTATCTTCCTACAAGATGCCACTATCTTTTGAATGGTTTAAGTTAAAAAAATATAATGACCCCAACACTGAAAGATAAGACTCTCAGGAATGTGTACATACAGTGCATACTGGTTCCCTCTACTATGGCCACAAGTAGTTAGAACTGAGGGGACAATACCAATCATTAAACCAATTATGTTGTTTTCTGCACAGAAGATCATCCAACATTATTGCCTGATGATCTTCTGAACTTTGCAATACCTTTCTGATGCATTTCAGTCACTTCAAACCATACAGTCTTTAGATTGAAATCCTGTCAAAAATCCTGTCAGACTTATTTGTAATAGGCTGTCATAACCCAAACTAAAAATGTTAACATTGGTCGTTGATAACATAACTTATTTTACATGGTGGGGTTGCAAAAATAATTTGTCTTAATGAGTGCATGCTTATTAGTACCTGTAATAAGCAATTTCATAAATGGGTCAAGGGGAGCGTCTGGTTGCTCCTCATTACACACGTGTCACAGACCAGCAAATATTATTTACATCTTCAACATAGGAATCACTACAAAATGTATTGCATGACCTCTTATACAGAATATTTCTGGGGGCAGCTTGATGAAAGCCAGTCAATATTTAGGTCACCCAGAAAATATACCTCTCAGTTGATATCACATAGATTATCAAGCATTTCACACATGTTATCCAGATACTCATTGTTAGCACTTGGTGGTCTAAAGCAGCTTTCCACAAGAATGGGCTTTAAGTGAGGCAGGTGAACCTGTAGCCAAATTGCTTCCTCTCTAAACTTTACAGGAACATGACTCTGAACATAAATGGCATGATCTCCACCATTGGCATTACTGTCTCTTCTGGTTAAAACCATGTATTGCTATCACTGTATGATCAAAGGTGTTATCTAAGTCAGTGGTTCCCAAACTGTGGGTTGCAAACCCTTAGGGGTCACATCTTTTCCCAAAAGTATACTAAGGGTTGGTAACAGGCTGACTGCTTGGCTGTTTGAGCCAGTAAAGGGTGCTTTGCAATTCTTGGTTAGTGGAATGACTTTTGCTTTCCTCCAAGCCTGAGGGCACACAGGAACCATAAGGGGCCATGGTGCTGGACCTCTAACCATGTAACCATGTAGCACCCTCCCTCCCGATTCCTGTGTTTGTCAGATGGTGTGATTGACACATGGCCTGCCTGGCTGTCTTTCTATCTCTCCCTGGCACTCTCCCCCCTCTATCTTTTCCTCTCTCTCCCTCTCTCAACGAGCTGAAAATGTCACCTCCCAGACAACAGTTTATTCCCACCTTCCCTCCACCTCCCCTCCTCCCCCATCGTCCCTTGTTCACACTCCAACTGTACAGCCGACACATGCCCTGTCTCATTTCAAACTCAAACACACCGAAGCATTTTACTTTTCTCTTTCCTGTCTTTATTCCTGTACATTCCTGTCCAACCAGGGGTCACCGGGTCAGCCCTGCATACCCAGCACATTAACTAAATCTGATGACACAGAGGTCAGTCCCATTCAGCTGATCTGCCGACATCATTAGAAGGAAAACTCACGTCTCAACCACATTGAAACAGGCAGCAGACTCATTCTGCGTTCCAAATGTCACCCTATTCTTTTAACTAGGCAAGTCAGTCAAGAACTAATTCTTATTTACAATGACTGCCTACACCGGCCAAACCCCGGATGACACTGGGCCAATTGTGCACCACCCTATGGGACTCCCAATCATGGCCAGTTGTGATACAGCCTGGAATCAAACCAGGGTCTGTAGTGACGCCTCTAGCTCTGAGATGTAGTGCCTTAGACCACTGCGCCACTCGGGAGACCCCCTGTGCAGTGCACTACATTGCCTACTATACAGGGAAAAGGGTGGCATTTGGGATTTACCCTCATCCTCACAACAAACAGCCTGCAGACTCTCTGTATTATCTCTGATCATAATAAGGGATTGATCTTTTAGATCTCTGTAAATCCATGAAATCAGCTCAGCATCATCAGATGCTGATGCATCTTCTCCCTCTGAATTTCTTTATTGTATTCATGTAAATTATTGTGAGATGTGTTCCATCCACAGAATATGCAAGAGTGGCCTATTCACACACCCCTACCCACACTCTAAAAACCCAGCGCTGGCGAAATAGTGGACAGAACACACGTTGGGTTATTTTGACCCAGCCAGGTGAGTTACTTAGTTGGGTTGCTTTCTTTGAAGGCTAGAGGCACTGACACATTTCTTTGCTCTAATGATAATTACAGAAGAGTATGAGTTCCTCAAGGGCCTATACATATCCCAATGTTGGGATAATTACCACTTTGTTATAATGTATAAATAACAATGTTATAAAATGTATCTTAAAATATGTAATGTGTAAAAATATTGAAGGAAAGTTTTTATTTGTAGTGTGAAAACTTAACATGATGAACCGCAATGACATCTATTATCAAGGGTGGCCAAAAATAACTATCTGAAAGCTATGCCCCCAATAGGTCACACCTCCTGAAAATAACCTATGGATTACATTAAAAAAGACAAAGCTGCTGGGTCAACCCAGAAGGAAAGTGAATAAAAACCTAACTGATGGTTAAATTAACCCATGTTTGGTTAATCAGGTCGCAGTTGTAAATGAGAACTTGTTCTCAACTGTCCTACCTGGTTAAATCAAGGTGAAATAAAAAACATAAAAAATAAATTAAAAAATCAGGTTATTTTCAGGAGACGTAGCCTATTGGGGCTGTGACTTTCAGATAGTTATTTTTGGCCACCCGTGAGAGTACATGTCCTTCATGTTCATCATGTTAAGTTTGTCCTTCGCAAATGTAAGTTTTCCTTCAATATTTTTGCACATTATATTTGTTTATATAGAATGTATAACATTATTATTTAAATATTATAGTGACATGGTAAATCATAGGCACTCGGGATACTCATAGGCACTTGAGGAACTCGTACTCTTGTGTAAGACTCTACAATGTAACAAACATGTTAGCGCTCAACCTTAACATACAGAAGACAATACAACAGAACAGATGACCAGAAATGACAATTACTCTTATGGGTGACCAAAAATAATGATCTGAAAGCCACACCCCTACTAAGTCAGCCTTCTGATCTGACACAGTGGGTCATAGCTTAATAACCCAGCATTAATAACCCAACTGGCTGGATCAAAATAACCTGTCCAATATTTACCCAATTTGGGTTGTTTTTAACCCAACATTTTTTAGAGTGCACAAAACCTGGAAATATTTCATCCCACTCAGTGGCTTTTAGAGGGGAGGGTTTTGATTAAAGTGCACTGAGGGTGGAAGGATGGCGAAGCTACGTCTTTAATAAAGGGTTGATTGTCTTAAGGAGCTTCATAAGGACACTCATGCTGAACAAAGAAGATAATAGGGTTAGAAGATGAGAGACTTGAGGGGCATGAGGGCGTGTTCAGTGGTCAGCATCAGAGGATCAGACAGTACAGTAAAGTGCAGTACAGAATCTTGTTCAGCATATTAATGTTAGCATTGTGTGTGTTCAAGCTCAGTTAGACATAAGGACCATGTGTCCATGGTCACATGATTCTGAAAATTACAGATCAGAGTATTGATGTGTGGTGCCGAAGCAGACGGGGGTGTGTGCGTGTCCGTGTGTGCATGTGCTTATGTGCTTGTGTAATTTTGTGTGTGTGTGTGTGTGTGTGTGTGTGTGTGTGTGAGAGAGCATGCACGTGCGTGTGTAAATGAGTATGCTCACGTGTGTGTGTGTGTGAGTATGTGAGCAGGCGCATGTGTGTGTATGCTGTTTGTGGGGCCACAGCTGTGTTCTCCAGACAAGACATTGTTCCCGTTCTCCAATAACTCACTCCGGCTGGGTTTTAAGAAGAAACTGGCAGTGCTTTATGGTGAAAGAAGCAGGGTCCTGTACTCCTGTTTCTACAGCCGAGGGATACCTGGGATTTTATTATTATACGCCACTTGGTCACTGTTCGATTGCACATGGACTGAATCAGGCTCAGAGACTGTCAATAGATCGCCCAGTCCTGAGTTCAGTGTTATCCTTACTATCAATAATGTTCCGGTACTGTATCAGCAGTCCTGAGGCTAGGGTTTTAAGAGGACTAACTGTCTCTTTCTAAAGCTATAATAGATAGAACAGGGAAGAATCCTATCTTAAAACATGTGCTTGTAATTCAAATGTCTGTGTACATTCTGCATGGATATCAATGGACGACTTGAACACATATTTGAGCCGTCTGAGATGATGATTCAGTTCATAGTGCACAATGCCATAATGAGAGATCCAGAGTGAGAGATAAAAGACTACGATCTCTTACCTTCAAAAGTCCACCGAAACAGGTCAGCAAGGCGGAATACCAAGAAAAAGATAGAAAGAGAAAGAAGAAATTAGTGCATTCTTAGAGCAGAGGATTCAGTTCTTAGAAAAGACAGACGCAGAGGTGTAAGGCACTGCAACGCAATGCTTGAGGCGTCGCTATAGACCCGGGTTCGATCCCAGGCTGTATCACATGTGATCGGGAGTCCCATAAGGTGGTGCACAATTGGCCCAGTGTCGTCCGGGTTAGGGGAGGGTTTGGCCGGGGGGGCTTTACTTGACTCATCGCGCTCTAGCAACTCCAGGCTGACTTCGGTTGTCAGTTGAACAGTGTTTCCTCCGACACATTGGTGCAGCTGGCTTCCGGGTTAAGTGGGCGGGTGGAAGTCGCTCTGGATAAGAGCGTCTGCTAAATGACGTAAATGTAAATGTTAAGGAGCACGGTTTGAAGGGTCATGTTTCGGAGGATGCATGACTTGCCCTTCATCTCTCCTAAGCCCGTTGGGGAGTTGCAGCGATGAGACAAGATCACAATTGGATGTCACAAAAAAAGGGGGTAAAAAAGACAGACAGACAGACAGACAGACAGACAGACAGACAGACAGACAGACAGACAGACAGACAGACAGACAGACAGACAATCACAGTTTTAGAATTGTGAGAATTGCAATACATATCATATCGTGATAATAACGTATCGTGAGGTCCCTGGCAATTCCCAGCCCTACTATTCTACCAAAATCTCACATTTTAGTTCAATTGACAGTGATTGCCAGCGTGTGTGTGTTTGGACGTGTTTACACACAAGGATGTCCCCACAAGAATAGTAAACAAACCAACCTCTGACCAATTGGGGACATTTTGTTAGTCCCCACAAAGAAAAAGGTTATTTCTAAGGGGTTTATGGTTAAGCTTAGAATTAGTGTTAGTGTTAGGGTTAGAATTAGGGTTAAGTGTTGAAGGTTAAGTTTAGGGTTAGGTTTTGGGGTTATGGTTAGGGTTAGGTTTAAGGTTAGAGGAGTTAGGGAAAATAGAATTTTGAATGTGAATGAATTGTGTGTCCCCACAAGGATAGTTAAACAAGACTGTGTGTGTGTGTGTGTGTGTGTGTGTGTGTGTGTGTGTGTGTGTGTGTGTGTGTGTGTGTGCGTGCGTGCATGTGTGTGTGCGTGCGTGCATGTGTGTGTGTGTGTGCGTACACAAAGGCTCACACACACAGGCACGCATGACGCCACTATGTAGTTTCCCTTGATTAACTGTATCGATCAGTGCTGCAGAAAAGAGCTGCTCCTCTCCTCTGTCACTACCAGCAGAGAGAAGAGCACCACAGTAGGGACACACACACACAGCGGTGAACAGCAAACAGTCAAGCTGCTCATTGGCTGATCAATCAAAGGTAAGACGACACACAGCGAGACACACTGCTACATCCTCCTGACACACGTTCACACACAAACACACACACACAAGTTGTATGTTTACATGGGCGAGCAGGTACAGGGGGCATCAAGGTGTGTGACAACACCAAATAACAAAACAATAACATCCTGTTATCAGTCTACACAGTCACAACAGAACCAGAATTACATCTCTCCCTGTGTGCTACAGTCCAACAATGGTCTGTAGTAGTACTAGCCAGATCCCTGTGTCAATTCCTGTGTCTTCCTTTGTCTCCCTGTGTGTCCTGGTATCCTTGCCTGGTCCTTGTTATCATTGTGAGTTGGCTATACAGCACAAACAGATCTGGGACCAGGCTACAGTCTCCCACAGTTATGTGGTCAAACCCCCAGCTAGCCTCGATCCACAGGACTGAAGCCTCATCCAGCCAGGAAGAAGCTAGGAACATCTGCAGCAGAAGTCACTGTAAAGTCACACAACTGCTCTGTGTGGCCCTGGGTGAGCGGGGACAGAGTCAGTGGTTGTGTTCCAAACAGCACCCTATTCTAGTGAGTACACTACCTTTGATATAGGGAATAGGGTGTCATTTGGGACACATCCAGTGACACCTAACTCCACCAGAGTTGCAGTGCCACTGCTACGACTGACTTTGTAGGAGAGAAGTTTCAGCCGTGGCCTGGGGTGGTCTAGAGGTTAAGTCCGCTGTATTCAGGTGTTAGGGTGGGTTTGAATCTGACCCAACTGCCCTTCTAACAGAAACTCTCCAAACGCTTTAGCATCTTTCTCACTTTCAATTGGATATCCAGTAGTACATAAAAATATGAGAGAAATAAAATAGAAACAGAACGACTTGTGGCCTGGTTTGACCCTATGCTAATTATCAGATTGAAAGGCCATTTAATGTGCAATGGGTGGAATTTAAGGTGCCTGTAAATGCACACATACTGGTCAGTGTAATACTGAAACCACTGGAGGAAGGTGATACACCTAGAGAAACTGTCCTGAGCATCAGTTGAAAAACTCCTGAAAGATGTTTGCACTGTAAGCGTTTTCTTTACAACATTTAATAGAGGTCTCTCTGGTCAAGCGCTGTGTGCTTTGTGCACTCTCTCTCTCCAAATGTGCTTCAGTTGGAACACTCTGGAAGAAATGGCAGCACTGGCAGAGGACACACACACAGAACACTGCAGGGTTCGCTTTGGGGACACATTCTAGCATGCCGTCTTTGTTGTGATGGGCAGTCAAAACCAAATACACAAACAACACCCTCTGCCCCCCTAAACACACACACATAGTGGAGCTCCCCTGTCTGTCAGTCATAGTGTGTGCATCATCACATAGACAGTGGTTGCTGAATATGCATACTGGGATGGATGTCAGGGCCCAGAGAGAGAGATATGTCTTTTGTACTGTGACACACAAGATAGGTGCAGTGAAATGTTTTGCTTTACAGGGTCAGATATAGTAGTACAACACCCATGGAAGAGGAAGGATCATAAGGACACACACTTTCAGTGATAGGATGTTGCCCAAACCCAGTGTTGAACTACAATAGCAATATAAAATAGTCCGTTTTTCCCCCTACATAACACTGAGACAGAAGGAAGGGGAAAGAGAGGAGAAGAGAGCAGGAGGAAAGGAGAATATAGAGAACAAGAAGGAGAAGAGAGGAGAAGAAAAGGGGAGAAGAGGAAAAGTGAGAAGAGAAGAATGCAGAGGGCAGGAAATGCTGTGGAAGTGTGGAGCTGATGAGGTTGTGTCAGATAAGCACTGTCAGTGTGCTTCACGTACATGCACAAGTCAACTCACATTTATCACTGAGGTGCAGGACACTCGATGGGGAAGTCAACTCACATTTATCACTGAGGTGCAGGACACTCGATGGGGAAGTCAACTCACATTTATCACTGAGGTACAGGACACTCGATGGGGAAGTCAACTCACATTTATCACTGAGGTACAGGACACTCGATGGGGAAGTCAACTCACATTTATCACTGAGGTGCAGGACACTCGATGGGGAAGTCAACTCACATTTATCACTGAGGTGCAGGACACTCGATGGGGAAGTCAACTCACATTTATCACTGAGGTACAGGACACTCGATGGGGAAGTCAACTCACATTTATCACTGAGGTACAGGACACTCGATGGGGAAGTCAACTCACATTTATCACTGAGGTACAGGACACTCGATGGGGAAGTCAACTCACATTTATCACTGAGGTACAGGACACTCGATGGGGAAGTCAACTCACATTTATCACTGAGGTACAGGACACTCGATGGGGAAGTCAACTCACATTTATCACTGAGGTACAGGACACTCGATGGGGAAGTCAACTCACATTTATCACTGAGCCATCATACTGAACAAAATGTGTTTATCTCCTGAAGGAAAGCCTGTAGGTTAGCGCTATTTTATTCTACAGTGTCAAGAGGTGAAGGTGTTTCAAGGGCTACGGCCTAAATGGTACCATATTCTCTTTATAGTGCACTACTTGTGACCAGAGGACTATGTGCCATGGTCAAAAGTAGCGCACTATAAAGGAAATAGGGTGCCATTTGGGCGCATCCAACGTGTGTGTATTTTTGCTGTTGAAAGCAGACTGATTCATTTCTGTTGAAGGTTGTCCATCTCCCTAGGACTTTCTTTTTCACCCTTCTGTACCTTCACCCTACCAAACGCAGGGTGCTCCACATACACTCTATGTTCTTTTTCCAAAACAGAGAGAGGGGTGAGAGGTGAAGAGACGCAGACCATCAAGAGGAGTGAAAAATGCTCTCCTCTAAGGAGAAAGCTTCTCCATCTCACCATCCCTACATCTCTCCATCCTTACATATCTCCATCCCTACATCTCTCCATCCCTCCTTCAGTTCACAACACACAGCAGTCAAGTGGGTGGAAATCAATTCCATGGAGCAGCAGATGAAAGAGGGAGAAAAATGCCTGGGTTGAAGATTTAGATTCCACCAGGCGGTAAACAGAAATAACCAGTCAGCGGTGAGCCGTCCCAGCCAAAGTACCAGGCAGGTAGACTCGGGCGCCATCTCTCCCCCATCTTACACTCCTTTCGCTGGGACGTGCTCCCTGAGTCGAGTGGGTGTAATTCAGAAGATTCAGAAACACATCTGACGCACCTACCTGAAGAGAGTTCTCTGTCTCTTTATCTTTTCCCACTCCCTGTCTGCTTCAATCTCTCCCTGTGTATCTAAAACACCTCCTCTTTCCCCTCAGCTCAACTTTTGTAACTGTGAAATATATCTTATGAAAACTGCTCTAGGCGCACCATGAAAATCAGCAGTGGGCCCAAGCTGCGTTGATTTTGAATAGATATTCCGATACTATTTTCATTTTCATTTGGTTCAATTGTTAACCTTTATACTGTATATACAGGTTATTCTCATTGAGATGAAATATATTTTACATAGAGACCTGTTCAAGAACAACGATTGATAAATGTTGACAACGATTGATAAATGCTGGACCCGTTCATTTTAATCTGAAGACACTTATTTTATTGTTGTATGACACGCTTGTAGTCTCAGACACACAGATTACACATCACACATTCATAACATGGTTACACACAATCAACTGACATTCCCAAAGGAGCCATAAACAGATGCCTGGATATACACACAGATGCACGAAAGCACGCACACACACACACACACACACACACACACACACACACACACGCACACACACACACACACACACACACACACACACACACACACAAGCAGAGAGAGTGACTATAAAACAATGTAAAACATGACTGATCCAGTATAGGAGTTGTCAAAGGGACTGGGCATGGTGGGGTGAGGGCAGAAGGACAAGGTTAGCTTGGGCACCAGGAGGTGGAGGAGCCACAGCACAGAGAGAGCATCAGCCTTGGATCTCTTCCCATCAAACAGACACACACACGCAGGCTTGCTGGGCTGGCAGAAGGAGAGCACAGAAACGATAGCATGGGGCCAAATAGAGAAAAAAAAGAGAGAGTGGCTTGCCTCTGTTGCCTCTGCTGTAATCTGCTATCCGTGAGAGAAAACAACATGAATTCTAAACACAGACACCAGTGTGAAGAGAGGTGTCTGGGACTAGCACCAGCCAGGCCACCAGCCACCAGCTAGTAGACAGCAGGGAGCAGGAAGCAGGCACCAGCTGTAGGGTTTTTGGAGGGGAAAGCTGGAGCTTTTCTCAATGTGAGCCGCTCACACACAACCAGCAGCCGCCTGGAGTGTGGCTGGCAGGGCAGCTGTGTTGCTGTGTTTGAGACAGGGGAGAATGACTATCCCTTCTCATTAAAACATGGACATTCGAGGCCGACGGCGGTACTGCAGGCATTGTTAGCGGAAACAGAATCCCCATGATAGTGAATGGAAAAATTGCAATCTTCGTGTAAATAAAATACAATTTGAAGACAATCATGGTACCAATAATTGCTTCTAATACACCAGATGTATGTCCTTGAACTGATTATTTTAAAATTGCACACAGAAGAAGGTTTAAGGATAATTGAGTTGCTAATGGCAGCATGCAGGACCTCGGTCGGTCTTCAACTTGAGTTACTCAATGAGGGGGCAGCACTGGGCTAGCCTGCAACGTCACTTCCTGGAGTAGTTCAAACTGCGCATGTTATGTCTCCATGATACGACATCTTAACAGACTTCATATGGTTTCTATGCGCTGTTGATTCTTCACATAGGAATTAATGCACTTTTAGAAAACTGCTGTCCCCATAGATAACTATTTTTGGTTTCAGGTAGAACCCTTTTTGGTTCCAGGTAGAACCCTTTTGGGTTCCATGTAGAACTCTCTGTGGAAAGGGTTCTACATGGAACCAAAAAGGGTTCTACCTTGAACCAAAAAGGGTTTGTCAAAGGGTTCTCCTGTGGGGACAGCCAAAGAACCCTTTTAGGTTCTAGATAGCTCCTTTTTTTCTAAGAGTGTGGCTTTTTCCATTCATATATAGTCATCGGTTTGAGACCCCATGCCGTCGGGGGGGTCTGGATCAATGGCTCTGCATTACTATCTCACAGTGCTGAGAGGAGGGGGAAACCTGTGAGCCACCTGCCAGCTATAGTACAGTAAGAACAGCCAGGGTGAGGAGCGCACTGCCAGAACACACACAGCCACAGTCAGGGCACACACAGCCACAGTCAGGGCACACACAGCCACAGCCAGGGCACACACAGCCACAGCCAGAGAGAGGAGCACACAGGCAGGGCTGAGCTAGAGTAAGGCCCAGCCAAGGAGCACCCAGCCAGGGAGAGGATCACTCTCAGCCAGGTAGCATGACCCGTCCTGGAGCACCTCTCAACCAGCATTAGGATTACCCTGCTGATCGATACTGGCTTCATGGACCAACAGACTGACGGAGGGAGAATTGGAGGGAGGGAGGTGTGGAGAGGATGTGTGGGAGTGTGTAAGAAAGGAATAGAGACTAAACAAAAGTATTGATGTGGGAGAAATCGATACAGTTACATATCAGGATATTGTTTTGACGATATAACATATAGTTTTGACAATATTGCAATTTATTTTTGCGATAGTCGGCTGTACCTGCACCAAAACACCAGTATTGTTCCATCATACAGTAGCTTTTAAACAGGGAGCCAATTTGTTTTTAGTACCTTTATTTCCATGACTGATGAAAACTTGTTTTCTCATCTCTCTCTCTTGTTCCTCTGTAGCAGACATTTGGTGAGCAATATATGTTTGGAAAATCAAATCGCAATACATAAAGAATCGTGAGAATTGCAATACATATTGTATCGACACCTAAGTATTATGACAATATTATATTCTGAGGTCTCTGGCAATTCCCCAAAACAACAGGAGGAGTGAGATGGTAGCGCTGAGAGGGAGATGAGCTGAAAGAGAGAAAGGTGATAATGGGGGTGGGTAGGAGGGGGCCTCTGATCTCTCTATCTCTCACGCAACACACACACATCGTTCTCTGTACCTTGTCTCAGCAGCAGATCTCGAGCTGCATGGGTATGGATGGTTACTGGGCCATCTGCTGATATAGGTTTACTAGCTTCCAGAGAGTGTGTGTGTGTGTGTGTGTGTGTGTGTGTGTGTGTGTGTGTGTGTGTGTGTGTGTGTGTGTGTGTGTGTGTGTGTGTGTGTGCGTGTGCGCCCGCGTGCGTGCGTGCGTGCGTGCGTGAGTGAGTGACTGCCTGTCTGCGTGACTCTGTGCGTGACTGCGTCCGTGTGTGTGTTCATACTCGTGTGTGTTTAGCTTCTACAAAGGCTTTAACTATGCATAATTTCTAACATGACAGATGTTTCTACAGTAAGTATGAATGAAAACACTTAGTTTAAAAGCACACATCCTACATCGTGATAATCTGGCTGAAGAAGGATCTCAAAATGGTCTGTGGTTAGACATGACTGACTTAAGACATGCTGTTTCAGCACACAGACAGAAGACATTCTATTATATTCTAATTCTTTGAACCCAGTCTCAATCTGCCACATTGACATTTCACTTTACAGGGAATAAGGAGCCATTTGGGTCACAGACTGAAAGCGAGCGCTAGGTCCATCTGCATGTGATTTGCTCTGTGGACTGAATGTAACATGTTCCATATCAGTGGGCCACTAGGACCCTTTACCTCAGATACAACTGAAACCATTAGCTCGTCGGTTTATCTTTGCCCATTCCCACACCCAAAGTTCATCCATTGTTAAGAACACTATGTCGTTCTCTCTTGACAAACTCTCTGCATCCCAAATGGTCCCCTACTCCCTTTATCGAGCACGATAAAAGTAGTGCCCTTTATATAGAAAAGGGTGCCATTTGGGATGCATTCACTGTCCTTTGTGAGAGCACTCAGAAGCCTCGTAGTTGTTCTTCTCTTGTTCACGTTTAAAAGGACACATTCAGCCATGTGTACTAACAAGGACATCAGTGAGCTAATCAGATGAGTGCAGGCAGTCGGGCACGCATACCTAGACTAAAAAGATGCCTACACGGCACACATATGTGTCAGCTGTTTATGAGATGGGCCATGCATAACAGAACAGGCCTACTTTCTAAGATGTTCCAGATTGAATAATGCATTGTTCAAGTGTTACATGATGTGTTTGATTGATTTTATTATAATAGTGTCATGCATCTTCAGGATGCCTAGCCCACATAAATTGATAAGACACTGTATTTGCTTAAAAATAATAATAAAATAATGATGTCCATACACACATTCATGTATCTACTGTATATATATACAGTAGATACATGTATATATATATATATATATATATATATATATATACATATACTGCTCAAAAAAATAAAGGGAACACTTAAACAACACAATGTAACTCCAAGTCAATCACACTTCTGTGAAATCAAACTGTCCACTTACGAAGCAACACTGATTGACAATAAATTCCACATGCTGTTGTGCAAATTGAATAGACAACAGGTGGAAATTATAGGCAATTAGCAAGACACCCCCAATAAAGGCGTGGTTCTGCAGGTGGTGACCACAGACCAGTTCTCAGTTCCTATGCTTCCTGGCTGATGTTTTGGTCACTTTTGAATGCTGGCGGTGCTTTCACTCTAGTGGTAGCGCGAGACGGAGTCTACAACCCACACAAGTGGCTCAGGTAGTGCAGTTCATCCAGGATGGCACATCAATGCGAGCTGTGGCAAGAAGGTTTGCTGTGTCTGTCAGCGTAGTGTCCAGAGCATGGAGGCGCTACCAGGAGACAGGCCAGTACGTCAGGAGACGTGGAGGAGGCCATAGGAGGGCAACAACCCAGCAGCAGGACCGCTACCTCCGCCTTTGTGCAAGGAGGAGCAGGAGGAGCACTGCCAGAGCCCTGCAAAATGACCTCCAGCAGGCCACAAATGTGCATGTGTCTGCTCAAACGGTCAGAAACAGACTCCATGAGGGTGGTATGAGGGCGGGGGTGGGGGTGGTATGAGGGCGGGGGTCCACAGGTATGAGGATATGAGGGTGGTATGAGGGCGGGGGTCCACAGGTGGGGGTTGTGCTTACAGCCCAACACTGTGCAGGACGTTTGCATTTGCCAGAGAACACCAAGATTGGCAAATTCGCCACTGGCGCCCTGTGCTCTTCACAGATGGAAGCAGGTTCACACTGAGCACATGTGACAGACATGACAGAGTCTGGAGACACCGTGGAGAACGTTCTGCTGCCTGCAACATCCTCCAGCATGACCGGTTTGGTGGTGGGTCAGTCATGGTGTGGGGTGGCATTTCTTTGGGGGGCCACACAGCCCTCCATGTGCTCGCCAGAGGTAGCCTGACTGCCATTAGGTACCGAGATGAGATCCTCAGACCCCTTGTGAGACCATATGCTGGTGCGGTTGGCCCTGGGTTCCTCCTAATGCAAGACAATGCTAGACCTCATGTGGCTGGAGTGTGTCAGCAGTTCCTGCAAAAGGAAGGCATTGATGCTATGGACTGGCCCGCCCGTTCCCCAGACCTGAATCCAATTGAGCACATCTGGGACATCATGTCTCGCTCCATCCACCAACGCCACGTTGCACCACAGACTGTCCAGGAGTTGGCGGATGCTTTAGTCCAGGTCTGGGAGGAGATCTCTCAGGAGACCATCCGCCACCTCATCAGGAGCATGCCCAGGCGTTGTAGGGAGGTCATACAGGCACGTGGAGGCCACACACACTACTGAGCCTCATTTTGACTTGTTTTAAGGACATTACATCAAAGTTGGATCAGCCTGTAGTGTGGTTTTCCACTTTAATTTTGAGTGTGACTCCAAATCCAGACCTCCATGGGTTGATAAATTGGATTTCCATTGATTATTTTTGTGTGATTTTGTTGTCAGCACATTCAACTATGTAAAGAAAAAAGTATTTAATAAGATTATTTCATTCATTCAGATCTAGGATGTGTTATTTTAGTGTTCCCTTAATTTTTTTGAGCAGTGTATATACACGTGTGTGTATACAGTGCTTTCAGAAAGTATTCAGACCCCATCCATTTTTCCACATTTTGTATGTTACAGCCTTATTCTAAAATGTATTAAAAAAAAAGAAATCCAGTTTTTTTTCCCCTCATCAATCTACACACATGACCCCATAATGACAAAGCGACAACAGTTTTTTTTATACGTTTTTGCAAATGTATTATAAATAAAAAACATAAAAATATGTTTTACCTTATTCAAACCCTTTGCTATGAGACTAAAAATTGAGCTCGGGTGCATCATGTTTCCATTGATCATCCTTGAGATGTTTCTACAACTTGATTGGAGTCAACATGTGGTAACTTCAATTGATTGGACATGATTTGGAAAGGCACACCCCTGTCTATATAGGGTCCCAAAGTTGACAGTGCATGTCAAAGAAAAAAACAAACCATGAAGTCGAAGGAATTGTCTGTAGAGCTCCAAAACAGGATTGTGTCGAGGCACAGATCCGGGGAAGGGTACCAAAACATTTCTGAAACATTGATGGTCCCCAAGAACACAGTGGCCTCCATCATTCTTGAATGGAAGATGTTTGGAAACACCAAGACTCTTCCTAGAGCTGGCTGCCGGGCCAAACTAAGCAATCGGGGGAGAATCCGATGGTCCAGGGAGGTGACCAAGAACCCAATGGTCACTCTGACAGAACTCCAGAGTTCTTCTACTGCACTCCACCAATCAGAACTTTATGGTACTGTGGCCGGACAGAAGCCACTCCTCAGTAAAAGGTACATGACAGCCCACTTGGAGTTTGCCAAAAGGCCCCTAAAGGACTCACAGACCATAAGAAACAAGATTCTCTGGTCTGATGAAACCAAGATTGACCTCATTGGCCTGAGTGTCACGTCTGGAGGAAACCTGGCACCATCCCTACGGTGAAGCATGGTGGTGGTAGCATCATGCTGAGGGGATGTTTTCAGTAGGAGGGACTGGGAGACTAGTCAGGTTCGAGGTAAAGAAGAACGGAGCAAAGTACATAGACAACGCAGGAGTGGCTTCGGGACAAGTTTCTGAATGTCCTTGAGTGGCACAGCCAGAGCCCGGACTTGAAACTGATCGAACATCTCTGGAGAGATCTGAAAATAGCTGTGCAGCGACGCTCCCCATTCAACCTGACAGAGCTTGAAAGGATCTGCAGAGAAGAATGAGATAAACTCCCTAAATACAGGTGTGGTGTGATACCCAAGAAGACTCAAGGTTCTAATCGATGCCAACGGTGCTTCAACAAAGTACTGAGTAAAGGTTTTGAATACTTATGTAAATGTAATATTTCATTTTTTATTTTTAATAAATGTGCAAATATTTCAAAAAACCTGTTTTTGTTTTGTCATTATGGGTTATTGTGTGTAGATTGATGAGGGAAAAATATAATTTAATACATTTTAGAATAAGGCTGTAACATAACAAAATGTGGAAAAAGTAAAGGGGTCTGAATACTTTCCGAATGCACTGTGTATATATATATTCATACGGCAGTGAAAATCAATGGAGAAAAAAAAAATGTAAAGTATACTTCTCGTCACGTCTTTCAAGCTTTAGAAATCAAACCAGGAATACTTTTTTCCTAAATAGACATTTTTCTTCATCTCTAATACATAATAGTTCCTGATTTCTTTGCAGCATTTTATCAACCAGTAAAGCTCTCAAATCATCATATAATAGTTTACAATGAAATAAAAAGTGTAGTTCATTCTCGACCGCTCCTAAATCATAGACAGTACATGGTCACTCTTCTTCATCTATGGCATTGCACCAACCTTTTTCAATTGTCAGAGGCAGTATCCCGGTTCTGAACTGGACACACAAAGACCTTTGTTTTCTGGTTAGGTGCGAGGTGACATAAGGTTCTGGATCTTAGCTGTTTTTGATATGTTTGTAAGTTCTGAGTTTTGGTGTTAGCCATACAGTTCAGCCATGGTCAGTAGTGCATTTCTCTTTGTAGCTTAGGGTTAACTTGTGTTTGATCATATTGACATGGCATCGTAATGTTATATGTTTGCTAGCTACAATTGTACTACATCTACAAGCACGATGTTACTCTTTAATGGAGCTGACATCTTGGCCTGAGTATTGTAAGAGGTAGTTTGACCTCAATAAGTTGACCTAGATCTTGATTGCATAATGCATTGCATAAATGTTACATGTTGTTCCGATTGTGTATGTGCAGCCATTGGTTGTATTATATGAGTTGTTATTAACAACGTTATATTACAGCCCTTGGCCTATCTCTGTCAGTGTCTGGCATACACACTCCTGGCTTGGAAGAGCACACCAGTCCACACAGTGTAAACACACTGACCCCAGAAATCCCTGTTCTGTCTCTATTCCACCATAATCACTAATCACTAACGAGAGAGAGAAAGGGGAGAAAGAGGAGGGGATGTATGATAGGAGGCTGAGAGAGAGAAAGAGAGAAAGAGAGAAAGAGAGAGAGAGAGAGAGAGAGAGAGAGAGAGAGAGACAGACAGACAGACAGACAGACAGACAGACAGACAGACAGACAGACAGACAGACAGACAGACAGACAGACAGACAGACAGACAGACAGACAGACAGACAGACAGACAGACAGAGATCATTTCCAGGTGTGAGCACATAATATGGGGGCATATTAATTGATTCTGGGCACACATCCCAATAGATGGATAAAAGAGAGAAATAAATAGTAAAGAAAGAGAAGGCAATGCCTGGGCAGCAGAACTGAGGGGACAACGGAGGACGAGTGCTGGGTGCAGAGATGAGTGCAGGTAGAGAGCTGGTTGTGTGTTGGTAGGGGGCAGCTGCCCACTATTAATGTGCCATCTGTGTAGAGAACCCAGCCAGGACACTAATCAGGCAATCCATCACCCTGCTACCTGACACTGTCAATTATACCCTGATTCACTATTCAGTGTCCCGGAGATGATTCTACACATACACAGTGCCCAAAACCTGCCCATAGTACCCCCTCACCACATACTATAGCATCACACTGCTACCTGACTCTGTCAGTTATTCCCTGATTCACTATTCACTGTCCCAGAAATTATACATCATTGCCCGAACTATGTCGTCACCCTGCCATACAGATCCCCCTCACCAAACACCATCCTCATCATTAATGTGACCTGTTTTAAGAAACTTCCCGCTAGCCATGATTAGCTGAGATAATGAATGGTATGGACATGCCGAGTGATGAGTTTGGATTGGTCTGCCATGTAGCACCTTCTGTCTGTAACATGATCTGCTCAGTATGTGTAGATAATCCTTTCTACCATGTTTTTTTTTAAGATATCATGAAGAACTGAAAAAGTGTTGCATTGCTTCCCTGAAGTTAAAAGTGCTATCTAGAAAGATTGAAAATGAGTCAGATGATGAGGAAATTCCTGATTTAGCTAAAAACATTTTCATTGAACCAGACTCTGTAGAGTATCCTGATGACAGTGATGGGGAAGAAAAGGCGATCAACAATGTTGTTTGTCACGAAAGAAGTTGACCAAGTTTTTAAATCAGTGAGATGCCCCGTGGAACCAGAGAAATAATTGCCAAATGCGGAGCGTTGAAAAGAGAACATAGACGGCTAAGGGCAACCATGGCATCCATGACAGAGAGGGAGAAGCGTTCATCCATGTATATGGGTAAGAGTCTAGCGACATTTTCAGATATTATACGTTTCTAATTTAGTCAGAAATTCATTTTCAATGGAAGTTAAAGCATACTGTTAGCTAGCTAACGTTAGCTGGCTCGCTTGCTAGCTAACTTTACGTGTATGTGTATGGTTCATTGTTTAGCTAGCTAGCTACATGTCTAAACAAAAGACTCCACCTATGCAAGTAACCATTTCACTGTAACGTTTACATCTTCTGTATCCTGTTGTCATGACGTGGCCCTTTTTGGGTATAGCTAGTGGCTTCCCTCTGTCTCTCTCCTACACCCATGTTCTGTTATCTCAGGTCATAAATTCCTGGAGGAGACTCTCTCCCCCTGGCCATGCACAAAGAGACACATAGAGAGAACAAAGGATCCCCAAAATTAGGATTTGATACAAAATGTCCACTTGTGAGAAGGTGGGAATGGTCCGTGGACACTTAAGTATGGTATGATGAGTGTGTTTCATTTGGTGACCTCAGAGAGGTTTGAATCTAATTCTTGTATAAAATGAATGAGTAAACATGAAACTATTTGTGAAATGATGTAAGGTGATATTAAACCTTTAATGAAAGAGAATTGTATTCCCTTTAAAGTTTAACCAATTAATTGGCCCGCCCCCGTGAACACAGACAGGATCTGGCGTCATGGAACAGCCCTTTTCTACTGTTACGAATAAAACCCCCTCCTGTGGAAATCCTCTTCAGACCACACGTACCTCGATGGACACTGAGGTGGCAAGGTTTGAGTAGAGACCACAAAAACCTCAGTGTCCGCTAAGGTTACAATGATTGTTGAATTCCTAACCATACCACGTGGAACATTGGCTACACGGGTGGAAATGGTTAAACTCTGAGACTATTGATCCCGACAGAATAAGAGCAAATCTTAGATACTAATTACTAGTCTGCAGCTAGAAATTATATCAACCTGGGATGCGAAGACCGACAACCGCCGAAACATCTATTCTATGAGAACATTTCTGAATGGTACTCTGAAGTATTCATTCTAACCACGAAAGACTTTTGATTTTCAGGGAGGCAGAGAGAGACGATGATGAACTGACTCTCCAACAGAAGGACTGACGATTCCAACAGAGATCACGACAACACACTGGGCGTAAATATATATTGATTGCAATTATTCCCGAATGAGTGTGCGTTCATGCGCAAAGGATTAGCATTTCAATTGATATAATTATCAACTGTGTAGTGACTCCTTCTGTTCTTTCCCGCCTTTTCAGTCCACACCCACTTCCCTTTGTCCACCAAGCCATCATATCGGCTTAGCCCACTAGGGAACCTTCCCTATCTATTCCTTGTAACCATATCTACTGTTTGTGTGTTTATGCATTTCTGTGATTATTTAGTTAGTTAGTAAATAAATGATTAAGACAATTGGTGTATGGATGATTCATAGTAAAGGCTGGGTTCGTGCAGATTACTAACAATTTACAACGTTTGGAATGAGACTAACGTGAGGTAAAGAATAAGTCAGAAATTAGAAGACGAATTGATCAGATTTAAAATATCTGAAGAGTTATATTAGGAAAATTATAACTTTGTAATCTGAAGATTTTCCTTGGTGCCCCGACTTCCTAGTTAATTACATATACATGATTAGTTTAATAACGTAATAATAATTAGAGAATTGATTTGATAAAATAACAGTCTTCACTTTAATGATACCAAAGACACGACACTGTGCATCTGACAAATAAACATAGATTTTATTTGGTATAGTGTGTCTGTTTACCATAGACGGTAATGTTAAGAACAACATGACCTGCACCAAAGTCAGATTAGGATATAGACCAAGGACTAGATAAAGTGAAGTTCTACTACTACTTCTGGCTACTTTCACCACTTTTAGTCTTGAAACCTTTGGTTGTTTACTACACTACCGTATTTACTCTGTTTAGCACATAGCCTCACTTGTGAATCCTGAAAGAGATGGATGGGGCAAAGGCTTAAACAGCTTGGAAAATTCCAGAAAATTATGTCATGGCTTTAGAAGCTTCTGATAGGCAAATTGACATCATTTGAGTCAATTGTAGGTGTACCTGTGGATGTATTTCAAGGCCTACCTTCAAACCCAGTGCCTCTTTGCAGAATGTTTTTACAGAATGTTCAGATAGAAATGTATTTTGTAGATCAAATATGGTCTACTGCCAGATTGACTGAAATAGTAAAGGATGTTGTGTGTTCTCTCTTCATAAGTGTTCTATCTGCAACAGTTTCTTATGCAATCCTGACAATCGTTGAAGGCAGCCAATCCAAAAGTTTCTGAAAAGTAGTCACTTCCTGAGATCTGTATTCAAATATTTTTTTAAGTTGATGCTTTCACAGTTCTGTATCGAATTTTGATGTATTGAGTTTTAAAAAGTAGTACTTTCTGAGGATTTGTATTCAAGTCACCTCCAACGTAACTACAGAAGACAGAAGTTTATATACACCTTAGCCAAAAACATTTAAACTCAATTCTTCAAAATTCCTGACATTTAATACTAGAAAATATTCCCTGTCTTAGGTCAGTTAGGATCACCACTTTATTTTAAGAATGTGAAATGTCTATAATAGTAGAGTGATTTATTTCAGCTTTTATTTCTTCCATCACATTCCCAATGGGTCAGAAGTTTACATGCGCTCAAGTAGTATTTGGAACCATTGCTTTTAAATTGTTTAACTTGGGTCAAACGTTTCGGGTAGCCTTCCACAAGCTTCCCACAATACCTTGGGTGAATTTTGACCCATTCCTCCTGACAGAGCTGGTGTAACTGAGTCAGGTTTGTAGGCCTCCTTGCTCGCACACACTTTTTCAGTTCTGCCCACAAGTTTTCTATTGGATTGAGGTCAGGGCTTTGTGATACTTTGACTTTGTTGTCGTTAAGCCATTTTGACACAACTTTCAAAGTATGCTTGGGGTCATTGTCCATTTCGAAGACTCATTTGCAACCAAGCTTCAACTTCCTGACTGATGTCTTGAGCTGTTGCTTCAATATATCCACAACATTTTCCTGCCTCATGATGCCATCTATTTTTTGAAGTGCACCAGTCCCTCCTGCAGCAAAGCACCCACACAACATGATGCTGCCACCCCCATGCTTCACGGTTGGGATGGTGTTCTTCGGCTTGCAAGCCTCCCCCTTTTTCCTCCAAACATAACAATGGTCATTATGGCCAAACAGCTCTATTTCTGTTTCATCAGACCAGAGGACATTTCTCCAAAAAATATGATCTTTGTCCCCATGTGCAGTTGCAAACCGTAGTCTGGGTTTTTTTATGGTGGTTTTGGAGCAGTGGCTTCTTCCTTGCTGAGCAGACTTTCAGGTTATGTCAATATAGACATTTACATTTTGCAGACGCTCTTATCCAGAGCGACTTACAGTAGTGAATGCATACATTTCATTTTTTTTATACTGGCCTCCCGTGGGAATCGAACCCACAACCCTGGCGTTGCAAACACCATGCTCTACCAACTGAGCCACAGGGAAGCTGTAGGACTCATTTAACTGTGGATATAGTTACTTTTGTACCTGTGTCCTCCAGCACCTGCACAAGTTCCTTTGCTGTTGTTCTGGGATTGATTTGCACTTTTTGCACCAATGTACATTCATCTCAAAGACAGAACAAGTCTCCTTCCTGAGCGGTATGACAGCTGCGTGGTCTCATGGTGTTTATACTTGCGTACTATTGTTTGTACAGATGAACGTAGTACCTTCAGGCACTTGGAAATTGCTCACAAGGATTAACCAGACTTGTGGAGGTCTACAATTTTTTTTCTGAGGTCTTGGCTGATTTCTATAGATTTTTTCCCCCCATGATGTCAAGGAAAGAGGCACTGAGTTTGAAGGTAGGCCTTGAAATACATCCACAGACACCCTCCAATTGACTCAAATTGACTCAAATGATCTCAGTTAGCCTATCAGAAGCTTCTAAAGCCATGACATAATTTTATGGAATTTTCCAAGCTGTTTAAAGGCACAGTCAACTTAGTGTATGTAGACTTCTGACCCACTGGAATTGTGATACAGTGAAATAATCTGTCTGTAAACAATTGTTGGAAAAATTACTTGTGTCATACACAAATTAGATGTCCTAACTGACTTGCCAAAACTATAGTTTGTTAACAAGACATTTTTGGAGTGGTTGGAAAAACAAGTTTTAAATACTCCAACATAAGTGTAGGTAAACTTCCAACTTCATCTGTCTTTAAAACCATACGTATGTTAAAAGGCCTTATTTTTGAGGGCCAAGTTTTACCCTAATACAGGGGCAAGAATTTCATACACATAACTTGCAACCAAAACCACGCCCATCATTGGCTGTGTCATGACGTTGGCCTGTTGGGGCAGGTTTATGACCCCCATAAATACCTTTCCCCTTTTTCTTCTCTCTACTCTACCGATGTGACAATTGAAAATCCCTTTGTTAACACAGAGTCTGGGAACATCAAAAGGTGGGAAAGGGAACCCTATTTCAGTAATCCAACCAGTTGAAAATATGTGTTGGTACTTAATGAATATGATGTCAGGTCAGTTGACGTCTGAGACATTATTAGTGATGATAGGACGACATAAACTGTATCTTGGAAAGGCTACACATTCTAGTTATCAGATTCACATGGAATTGTTGTGCAATTTAAATGTTTAAATATGAAACTATTTGTGAAAAGATTAAATGTAATTTTAGCTTCTAAATGAGAGAATTGGTTTTCATGAGTGAACTATGCTCAACTCAGTGGCCGCACCCACGTGACCAGACATCAGTTGTAAAGTAGGAAACACGGCCCTCTCTCCCAACCCTATATAAGCCCCTTTACGAAAATGTAACTTCCTGTTCTGAGGACGTGAGTAGGACGATCCTACGTTAAAAGGGCTCAGATAATAACCTAATGAAATTAGCATCGTGTTTAATGTGAAGGTGACGATCGACACGCCGAAAGGATGAATTTCGACTATACCAGCCAGAATATAGCACGAGCTTAAAAGTATGGCAACTTGGTATGAACTTTGAACTCTTATTCACTCCAGAAGTTATATATCCTAGCAGTTGAGTTAGCAGCAGCCGCTGTAAACGTGGGCTAGGAAAGGACGGACGACTTAACCAGTCTAACACACACAACGATACTGCAACGTATCCAGTTTACCACCTGAAACATTCTTCAGAGGACAAGAGATCCCTGCTGGGCAACCTGGCCTTCCATCTACGACCAACCTATTGAAGCGCAGCTCAGAGTAAATATTCCTTGCATTTTCCTTTTCCAAATGGGCAGTTATTTAGAATGTATAAGATACTGTATTTACAATACCATAGCTGCCTACGGCCCGATAGAGACACATACATATTTTTTGTTCCTCAGTCTTCCCGCTCTTTCATTCAAAACCCCACCCCTTTTCTTTGTGTAACCAGCCGACTTATCTGTTCGGTCCACTAGGGACGTTTTCCTTTATGACATAATTTGTAATCAATGTATGATCCATTCTGTGTACATGTAATTCTGTGTGATTTAGGTATTTAGTAAAAAAATAATTCAACAAAATGTTGTATTGCTGATTCAACTTGTTAGCCAGGGCTCGTGAAGATAACCAAGAATTTACAACTTTCAGATGAGACTGAATAAAGTGACGATTAAATATTGACTGCTACTGATGTAAAAGATTACTAGGTCTTTAAGAGTTTATTCGGAAGATAACAGTTCTATAAACATTCTTTCATGGTGCCCCAACTTTCTATTTAATTACATTTACCTGATTAGCTTAATCAGGTAATATTAATTACAGAGAAATTATTTTATAGAATAGCATGTCATATCACTTAATCCGGCATAGCCAAAGACACGACAGCAGACAAGGTAAAAATCTGTCATTATTCCCCTGAACAAGACAGTTAACCCACTCTTCCCATGTAGGCCATCATTGTAAATAAGAATTTGTTCTAAATTGACCTGCCTAGTTAAATAAAGGTTACATTTATTTTATTTGTATTATCTTATTTCCCAGCATGCTTTATTGCAGGTACATTTTTAGAGTTGTTTGAATCAATATCTGTTTGTGCATGTAGAGTGATTGCTTAATCAATCTTATGCTACTCAAATATAAGATACAACGTTTTCTTAAATTAATTCAATATGTTACTTGAATTTATTGCAGCCATTACTGAAATTGTTCTTCAAATGTACAGTACCAGTTAAACATTTAGACACACCTACTCATTCAAGGGTTTTTCTTTATTTTCACTATTTTCTACATTATAGCATAATAGTGAAGACATCAACACTATGAAATAACACATATGAAATCATGTAGTAACCAAAAAAGTGTTAAACAAATCAAAATATATGTTATATTTGAGATTCTTCAAAGTAGCCACCCTTTGCCTTTATGACAGTTTTGCACACTCTTAGCATTCTCTCAACCAGCTTCACCTGGAATGTTTTTCCAACAGTCTTGAAGGAGTTCCCACAGGCTGAGCACTTGTTGGCTGCTTTTCCTTCACTCTGAGGTCAAACACATTCCAAACCATCTCAACTGGGTTGAGGTCAGGTGATTGTGGAGGCCAGGTCATCTGATACAGACCTCCATTACTCTCCTTCTTGGTCAAATAGCCCTTACACAGCCTGGAGGTGTGTTTTGGGTCATTGTCCTGTTGAAAAACAAATTATAGTCCCACTAAGCGCAAACCAGATGGGACGGCGTATCGCTGCAGAAGCGGTTGTAGCCATGCTGGTTAAGTGTGCCTTGAATTCTAAATAAATAACTGACAGTGTCACCAGCAAAGCACCGCTACACCATCCCACCTCCTCCTCCATACTTTACCGTGGTAACCACACATGCGGAGATCATCCGTTCACCTACACTGCGTCTCACAAAGACACGGCGGTTGGAACCAACAATCTCAAATTTGGCCTCATCAGACCAAAAGACATATTTCGACCGTTCAAACATCCAATGCACATGTTTTTTGGCCCAAGCAAGTCTTCTTAATATTTCTGTCCTTTAGTAGTAGTTTCTTTTCAGCAATTTGACCATGAAGGACTGATTCATGCAGTCTTTACTGAACAATTGATTTTGAGATGTGTTACTCGAACCTGGAATAGAGCATGCTGGGAAATAGAATGATGGGTGTGGTTTTGGTTCAAAATGATGTGTTGGAGTTTCAGGTCACTGTATTAATGTAAAACTATGCCCTCAAAATAAGGCCTTATGAAATACGTATGGTATTGTGTTAAATGTTAATTTTTTTATAATAAAGTTCACTTAGGATTTCACTTGAAGTTCATAGGACTGAAAATGGATGATTGCAACAACTCTGTCTCTATCACTAACTCCACAATTTACTCTAAAGGCAAGGCACTCTAGGATATATTTTAATAGGGCTTTACACTAAGCAGTGTGTTAATTGAGCAATGTCCTGGTGTCTATATGAGTCCAGACTCCACACTTAATTATGAATGTTTTAACACTGGGGGATGTGCTGTGTAAGAATTTGTCTTATAATAAGTCCATGTCCAAGGCCATTTGTTGTGAAGATCCATATACACTTAGCGTACAAAACATTAGGAACACCTTCCTAATATTGATTTACACCTCCTTTTGCCCTCAGGTCAGCCTCAATTCATCGGGGAATGAACTACAAGGTCTCAAAAGCGTTCCACAGGGATGCTGGCACATGTTAACTTCAATGCTTCCCACAGTATTGTCAAGTTGGCTGGATGTCCTTTGGGTGGTGGACTATTGTTGATACACAGGGAATCTGTTGAGCGTGAAAAACCCAGCAGCGTTGCAGTTCTTGACACACTAAAACCGGTACACCTGGCACTTACTACCATACCCCGTTCAAAGGCATTTAAATATTTTGTATTGCCCATTCATCCTTCTTTAACCTGTCTCCTCCCCTTCATCTACCCTGATTTGAAGTGGATTTAACAGGTGACATCAATACGGATCATAGCTTTCACCTGGTCTGTCATGGAAATAGTTCCTAATGTTTTGTGTATATGCCTCAATACTAAATGGAAAGATATGTGCATTATAATTCCCTGGTTTCATTCTGGGCTTATCTTTTCCATTCATTTGGGAATGAGGGATATACCTGAACCCACATGACTGATGGCATTGGACAGATGCATTTTGATATCAGACTAGGCCTACTTGCAGTTTAATAGAGAAATTAGGAAATTATCTTTGTTCTAAGGATCTATTACAAATATCCTAATAGTTGAACCTGAAAGTGTGAGTAATCAACTCAATTCTTGTTTCAGAGAAAGCACCCTGTACTTCTCAACCATGCTGATGGTTACCAACCCCAGCCACATACCTCTGCACCAAAGAAATAGAATTAATCCTAATCAGATAGCAGCTACCAATGCCTTGACTGCCTTAATTGCAGACTCCATCGCTCCTCTGTCCCACATTGACCATCCCACCTTGATTTGATTTCCATACATTTGTGGTAACACTGGATACAAGTTAAAACATACCATCAGTAAAACCCTGTCTTCCAGAAAAGCACAGTAATCTTCCAAATGATCTGAGTAGCCTGTTAGTGTCTGCTGCTAGTGTATGTGTCACTGTGGATCTTTGGTCATCATACCAGCTGAAGTAATTATTGGGAATTGCTGGCCATTTTATTCATGACTGGAACACGTACAACGTCATGCTGGCCTGCAAAACGTTTAAGGGGTGCCACACACACAATCCATATGAGGAAACATTAAACCATTTTGGGATCCATGGCAAGAACAACATCACAGACAATGCCAGCAATATGTGACTGACCGGCTCGATTCGGTCTTCTGTAGCAACATTTGAAATTATGCTTTTTACATTGCATAAAAGTAGAGGCTCAGAGCTAGAAAATGGTATATCATACACTACAGTTGAGGAACAATGGGAAAGTAATTCTGCTTTGAAAGTTGATAAACTTGTAACCCCACTTTTAAGAAAATGGCCTTGAATGTTTTGGTACACTTACAGTACTGCAGAGCTCTTCTTTGTCTATACCCATTCTGCATCGTATACATACTCTTAGCCCCACCCATCTCTTTAAGGATTTACATGTGAGGCCATGTGCTATACAGAGTGAGTACGATAGTGTACTAAACAACCAAAGATCAAGACTAAAGGCTGGTTTACGCTACGTCCATCGTCATATCTGTAGACATTTGTCCCAGTGACATGAACATTCTATTGTTGTCCGACATCAAACTTCTGGATGTCTTTATTAAAAAGTATAAACACAAAAACGACAGGCTGCATGACATCAGTCTGGCGGTCCAAAATAGCATAACTGGTTTATTTTAACACCAATAAACCTAGTATATGTTGTGGCAGACCAGGGGGTTTGGTCAAGACGTTTACATAGATCAGAAACGGACAGAGTATGATTAGCTCGGTTTCAATGGTGTTAATTAAATAATAAATCATAAAGAAAATAACAGGTCTCCCCCATGAGACCCTCTCCGGGATACCGTCTCCTGGGCTTCCTGTCGGGTACACAAACTCAACTCCCTCGGGTAACCGTATCCAACCACATGGAAGTCACCTCACTTCCCCTAGTCCTCTCCCTGTGTGCTGCCCTTCTGGCAGCTTTATGGGCCTCGCACAGCTGGTGAGCAATCCGCCCTTGATTATTCACCAGCTCCCAATCAGCCCCAATTAGTCCTGTCCGGAGAGCCCGTCGAGACCTGGCACGTCCAGCAGATGGAGCCACCGCCTCGTTATGTATACTCCATCTGTTACCAGGCCTCAACGAGTCTCCCCCTGGTGGCTGACCTGCTGTACGCCACAATGTATAACCTAGTCATTTAGTATATGTCAATCTAGCAAACCAGGCAACTTAAAGCAACTTTTAAAACAATGTTTTGGTTTGTTCCTAGATTGTTAGCTAGCTAGATAATGTTAAGTTAGTGGGCTAGCCAGTTCAAATAATGACCAAATCATATAGCTGACCACGTCTTAACTTGAACTAATTTGTATTAGTTATTACAGGAAAATAAACTCACAACAAGATCATTATTTACAAGTTAACGGCGAGCTAATTACAGAAAATAGCTTATGCTTGTGACTGTGATGATATAATGGCAGGGATTTCTACCAGATAATTTTTGAGTTTAGACACTGTCTCATTGACCTAACGTTATTTCCTAATCTGAATTTGGTGCAGATCTCATTGTTCATATTACCATCTCTAGTAAACACACTACATCAAATAAAATCTACATTGATTTGTCACATGCACAGGATACAGAAGGTGTAAACGGTATAGTGAACTGGTTACTTGCATAGTGGAGTCTTTTGTTTAGACATCTAGCTAGCTACTAAACAATGAACCATAATCCCAGCTCATATAACTTTACTACCCTGCATGAATCTACTCGTAGCTAAAGCTAACCAACTAGTTAGGTTAAATTTTAGCTAGCTAGTTAACATTAAGCTATAACAAGAAATGCAAATGGGTCTGAGATACGAATAATATTACTACACAGATCATACACGTAAAGTTAGTGAGCCAGCCAGCTAACGTTAGCTAGCTATCTAACAGTACTCTTTAATGAAAACAACTTTTTATAAAATGGAAACGTATAATATCTGAAAATGTAGCTAGCTAGACTATCCTACCCATATACAAGGGTGAATGCTTTACCCTCTGTCATGGATGGCATGGTTGCCCTTAGTTTGAAGATGTAATTCGGAGAAAGGTGTTTTATACAACAGCCTTGTTCAGTGTGTTCTCTTTTTGACTCACTCAGGACTATTCGCAATCAAACACCAGACAATTCCTCATCTCTTTAGCTATCATACTCTACTTCCACCGGGCAATCCACTGATTTCAAAACTCGGTCCACCAGAAAGTGGAGATCATTAGTCAGACTTAAGCAGTTATTTGTGATATCTTTCAAAATAGCCGCGTTATAAAGGATTTGAATTGTATTTACAGATGGCGTACAAGTTTGTTATTAAGGCACATGAAAGTTCATGTTCCAGAAGGCATTTCTACCAAAAGACGCATTTTGATAAAACACGTATGTTTACGTTGAAATGCCCCTCCTGTAAAGTAGTGAAGTGCAACATATGCCTTGTTTCCTGAAACGAGTCATATATGAAGAAGGCATTCAATCTTTGTGATTTTGAGGATTTACAGGTGGAGCAGGAAACAGATTCGGTAGATGAGGATGCTGCAATGGAGAATGATCCTGTAACTCCTGATTTAATCCCCATCCACGAGTCCTGTTTTGCACGTCTTACAGCTCATAATCAAGGATGGAATTTCAATGTGTCGAACGTCACAGAAGGTTCTTGCCAAAGCCGGAACTCTTGTGACCCATACCCACAAGTCTACGATTGCAGCAGACCTTTTGGACGTAGAGAGGAAGCTACAGCCTCCAACTGCTGTACGCTGGAACTCGCAATTAAAAATGCTCAAATCCATCCTACGAGCAGACCAGAACAACATAAACTGGCTGAATACAACAGTGAAGCTCAGCTTAAAGGACATTCAGTGCCTTCAAGAACTGGTCACTGTACTAAAATAGTTTGAAGATGCCACAATGATCACACAGGCTTCAAGCAAGGTCACTGTCAGCTCAGTCATCCCCAGCATCATAGGTCTCAGAACCTTTCCTGAGTGACCGCAATGCAGAGTTTAACACTCAGCTAGTAACTGCTCTAAAGGTAAATATTACCACTTCTTTATAAATTATAACTAAGTTGTACATACAATTCAGCTTGTCGCTACCACTTTTACAATGTTTTGGTGAAGAACAGCAAATCATTCTCTCTAAGGTGTCTGTGGAGATGCGTCTCTTTCCTTTTGAGGAAAAGCGTCTTAACAAGCTGGCAGCTCTCCTTGATCCTCACGTCAGGCCTTGTGGTGCCGAGAGAAGGTACCAGAAATAACTGATCTCCTGCAGCAGGAATGTGCCAGCCTTGCTCCACAACTTCCCCAATCTGCCATTGCACAAGAACCACCTGCAAAGAGACAATAGTTGTTTGACGCCTTACCTCTCAATCCCACATCTGCTGTTGCCCCCCACAGAGGTATCAAACTACCTCTCTGCTCTTGGCCTGGCAGACATTTCAAACCCCTTTGGGTTCTGGAAGGACACCGCCTTCAGTTACACGAAACCTTTCAAAGTTGGCTGTGATGTACCTGTATCCTCGGCCCTAATGGAACAGGTGTTCAGCATCGCTGGAAGAACGTTCAAGCCTAACCATTGCTCAATAAGTGACTAAACATTTGAGACCCTGATGTTCATCAAATGCAATCGCCATCTTAAATTATTAACCAATATCTAAAATGACTGTTAAAGATCATTGACTGTTAAAGAGGTTTTGACAATGATGTAAAGAAAAAAAAATGTTAAACAATAAAACAATCTTTTTGGTTTATATTTTTAATACTATCCATTAGATTTTTTGATAAATGTTCATGTTTAGCATGTGTTAATTCTTAAATCATTAAGTATTTAATTCGAGGCTATTAAGATTCATATCTGAAAGCTCTCCAAACCATGTGCTAATCATATATTTACACTAATTAAACTAACCGTTTTTGGTTCTTCATCATATTGGCATCCAACATATATGTTTTGTTTGTTTTCAAATAGCTTGGATATATTCAAATAACTTCTAAATATTTGTTTTCCTGAGACCTGTATTTCAATATACAGTGAGGGGGACAAAGTATTTGATCCCCTGCTGATTTTGTACATTTGCCCACTGACAAAGAAATGATCAGCCTATAATGTTAATGGTATGTTTATTTGAACAGTGAGAGACAGAATAACAACAAGAAAAAATCCATAAAAACGCGTGTCAAAAATGTTATAAAAAGATTTGCATTTTAATGAGGGAAATAAGTATTTGACCCCTCTGCAAAACATGACTTTGTACTTGGTGGCAAAACCCTTGTTGGCAATCAGAGGTCAGACGTTTCTTGTAGTTGGCCACCAGGTTTGCACACATCTCAGGAGGGATTTTGTCCCACTCCTCTTTGCAGATCTTCCCCAAGTCATTAAGGTTTCGAGGCTGACGTTTGGCAACTCGAACCTTCAGCTCCCTCCACAGATTTTCTATGGGATTATGGTCTGGTCTATGGGATTAAGATCTGGAGACTGGCTAGGCCACACCAGGACCTTAATGTGCTTCTTCTTGAGCCACTCCTTTGTTGCCTTGGCCATGTGTTTTGGGTCATGCTGGAATACCCATCCACGACCTATTTCAATGCCCTGGCTGAGGGAAGGAGGTTCTCACCCAACATTTGACGGTACATGGCCCCGTCCATCCTCCCTTTGATGCGGTGAAGTTGTCCTCTCCCCTTAGCAGAAAAACACCCCCAAAGCATAATGTTTCCACCTCCATGTTTGACGGTGGGGATGGTG
Organism: Salmo trutta; assembly: GCF_901001165.1. Classification (NCBI taxonomy): domain Eukaryota; kingdom Metazoa; phylum Chordata; class Actinopteri; order Salmoniformes; family Salmonidae; genus Salmo; species Salmo trutta. The sequence goes on along the minus strand of NC_042976.1, from coordinate 18,485,613 downwards.
TTCTTGGGGTCATAGGCAGCATTCCTCCTCCTCCAAACACGGCGAGTTGAGTTGATGCCAAAGAGCTCCATTTTGGTCTCATCTGACCACAACACTTTCACCCAGTTGTCCTTTGAATCATTCAGATGTTCATTGGCAAACTTCAGACGGGCATGTATATGTGCTTTCTTTAGCAGGGGGACCTTGCGGGCGCTGCAGGATTTCAGTCCTTCACGGCGTAGTGTGCTACCAATTGTTTTCTTGGTGACTATGGTCCCAGCTGCCTTGAAATCAGACAGGATCCTCCCGAGTAGTTCTGGGCTGATTCCTCACCATTCTCATGATCATTGCAACTCCACAAGGTGAGATCTTGCATGGAGCCCCAGGCCGAGGGAGATTGACAGTTCTTTTGTGTTTCTTCCATTTGCAAATAATCGCACCAAATGTTGTCACCTTCTCACCAAGCTGCTTGGGGATGGTCTTGTAGCCCATTCCAGCCTTGTGTAGGTCTACAATCTTGTCCCTGACATCCTTGGAGAGCTCTTTGGTCTTGGCCAGGGTGGAGAGTTTGGAATCTAATTGATTGATTGCTTCTGTGGACAGGTGTCTTTTATACAGGTAACAAACTGAGATTAGGAGCACTCCCTTTAAGAGTGTGCTCCTAATCTCAGCTCGTTACCTGTATAAAAGACACCTGGGAGCCAGAAATCTTTCTGATTGAGAGGTGGTCAAATACTTATTTCCCTCATTAAAATGCAAATTAATTTATAACATTTTTGACATGCGTTTTTCTGGATTTTTTGTTGTTGTTATTCTGTCTCTCACTGTTCAAATAAACCTACCATTAAAATTATACACTGATAATTTCTTTGTCAGTGGGCAAACGTACAAAATCAGCAGGGGATCAAATACTTTTTTCCCTCACTGTAAAAGGAAATAGTTGCCTTTTTGATTCTCTATTTCTGACTACATCAAGTTTTTAAAACGTTTTCAAATAAACTACAAAATTATTTTCTGCCCAGGTCTGGTGTTTAGCTGAAATCAAATGAGGAGACTGAATATTTCACACCCTAACTCAAGCTCTTTCAGTCTGGCTTTCAATCTTTCTCTCTTTTTCCCTCCTTTGCTTGCTTTCCCTCTCTCTCTCCCTCTCTCCCTCCCTTTCCCCTCTCTCTCTCTCTCTCTCCTTCTCTCCCGCCTTCCCTCTCCCCCTTGTGCAGGGCTCTTAACCAGTTTTAATTCTGAGGCTGACGACTCGCTAAATACACTCCACTGTCTGGCAGAGAGGTCTTCAGGGCCCAGGATCCCAACTATAAACAAATTTAATTGGCTTGCAAACACTATTTACGAGCTGAGCCAGACACATCGCAGCCTTGCCTCTCCTCCCTCCTGACCTCCCTGCTCTTGGTCTGGTGGGCTCACCCGACCTGGCAGAACATAGAACACTGGATTGGTCCATTCCAGGAGATGGGGGGTCATGTAGTACAACAAGGGTCATGTAGTAGTGAGATCAGGGGTGATGCTCAAAAGTCATGTTGAAGAGGTGAGCTGTGGTATCATTAAAATGGAATCATCCACCACAACGCTGCTGTTCTGTAGCACCCGGCATGAATTCTCTCTCAAAGTGCTCAACACGACTTGGGTACAAGCCATTATTGGAAGGAAGGGGGTGGAGGGTAGACTAGGATGCTCAGAGGGTGGATCAACTGAGCGGGTCAGGGGTATAATGCAGCCCACTGAGCGAGAGGAAAACACCCTACCAGGCAGGCACCTTTGCTCATCCTCTAACAGACCTTGACAGCCCATCTCCACCACACTCTACTGTGCGCTACCCTGTCAACAACAGACATGGACTGGAGCCACATATATCGAGCAGAGAAATACAAGATGGCTGTCATGATGTCATTTTAGTCATTTTGCAGACACTCTTATGCAGAGCAACTTTCAGTAGTGAGTGCATAACTTTTCATACTGGTCCCCAGTGGGAATCAAACCCACAACCCTGGCATTACAAGTGACGTGCTCTACCAAGTGAGCCAAGTGACCAGGATGTCAATGTCAATTCTAGTGTTTTCACAGTCCGTCTCTACCATCAGCTGTACAGCTCTCTGCAATGAGTTACTGTCAACAATAGAGCTGGAGCAGGAGGATAAACGGACACTCTCTCAACATAATCCATAGTTATTTCGTAAAGGCATTTATGTAGTTATAAGGAGCCATGAGCTGCTTACGATGGTTATAGCAAGTCTCATAATACACTACACCATCTGTATTCAATGTATTCATGCATGTAGAGCCTTTATCCATATACTGGCTTAAGGTAGCTACAGTACACACACAGTTTGCTATGTAAGTCGCCTTTTGTAAATCGTATAACGCAGATCAGATAGAAGGCCCTAGAAATCCATGATATGCTCACAGTTGTAAGAAGAGTAAACCGAGGACACATATCTCTGCAGGGGCTTACAGGAAGTCACTGACAGATAACAAAAGAAGGGTTTATAACACTCTCTCCTCAATGCTACGGATAAAAGAGAGAGACTGCCATTCAGCACTAAAGTGACAGCGTCACTTGACACTGACATTGTCACTTGCCCTGTAGAGGTGGCTTTTGTTGTACGCTGGAGGGTTTCAGCCAGGGAAGTCATTCAGTGATCCATTCATCTCCTTGGTAAGTCAATGCTCTTGTAAATTCTCCTTTAGAGTGTAGCTACGTGTGTCTGGTGGCCTGGTTGTAAAGCAGTGGAAGGAATTAATGGTTTCCATGTGTTTGATACCATTCCAGTCATTCCATTCCAGCCATTACAACGAGCCTGTTCTCCACTGGTGTCCTTCCACTGGTGTGAAGGGAGAGAAGGATGGTTGGGATATACAAACCATGGGACTCAAACTATTCTAATTAATAAGAGCCAACCTCATGAAAGACGAAAGATAAAGTACTCTCATCAATCATTAATCAATCATTTACAGAACTAAACAGAAAGAAAAGGTTGGCAGTGACAGAAAGAAGAATCCATCAGTTTATTTACAGATATATCGTCAAATAGCAGATGTATATGTGGGGATGTCGGCCAAAAGGAGAGTGATATGTTGGGATATCAGCCAATAGCAAAGTGCCATGTGGGGATATTGGCCAATAGCAGAGTGAAATGTGGGGATATCGACCAATAGCAGAGTGATATGTGGGGATATCGGCCAATAGCAGAGTGAAATGTGGGGATGTCAACCAATGGCAGACTGATATGTGGGGATATTGGCCAATAGCAGAGAGATATCTACGGATATTGTCCAATAACACATGATATGTGGATTCATCGTCAAATAGCAAGGAGATATGTGGAGATATCGGCCAATAGTTACATCCACACTCATACATGTTACATCCACACTCTGCATGCTAAGGTCTTTGTTTGGAGAAACTATTCAAGATATTTCCAGAAATGTGCTAATGCTGCTACTTAGCTAATGACATTAGCTAGAGAAACGCTGACAGACAGGGAAACATGGAGACAGGACTAATGTGACCCCGTTAGCATCAGACACACACGCACACAAACACACACATCCACACGCACACAAACCAGTGTTCCTTAGTTAGCAGTGACCTTACTGACAGTAATACAATGATTATAAAAAGCAATGTGTGGTAATTTGTTAAATGACACCTGTGTTAGCTCGGCTGGGCAGAGAAGAGGAGGAAATGGCAGAGATGGTGGACGGGTAAGAGCGGAGTTTGTTAAGAGGCTGCAACTTTCTCTCTCTCTCTCACAGTCTCTCCTTCTCTCTCTCTTTTTTATTTTTCTCTTTCTCAGGTTTATTTACGCCTGTTTATAAACGAGATGTCAGCATTGCATCTAATTGCAGTGATAATTTAGCCCAGTGTCTCTATCTGCAGCACTGATTACCCTCCTCCCTCAGCTCTCTGTCTACCTCTACCTACCTCTATACCTACCAGGAGCTCATAGCAGTCTCTTCTTGTGTGACTCTACCAGGGCTCTCAATGCAAACATTTCACTGGTAGCACTGGTGCTCCTAACTTCTAAAAGTTAGGAGCACAACATAAAATTCAGGAGCAGCAGAAAAAATTTGTATTAATCGATTGAGATATAGTCTATATGTATTCTAGCTACTTCTGAAGCACATGTTGTGCCCTAGAAACTGATATGTAACCCTGTAAATACATGTGTTTATTATAAAAAGCTGAAATGTTGACACTGACATTGAAATTACAAAGTCAATTGTGCAATATTAGATTTCTACATAGTGTAAAATATTTTTTTTCCTATTGAGATGCATTACATTGAAAATTGTACACTGTCGCTTTAAGAACATTGTTTGTAAGTGATGACATCCAAAATCATTCATTCATTGCGATGATCATTGATCTCTTGAAGAAGCTATCCCTTTCATTCTGTGCCGAGAAATGGTCAGATATAGCCTACTAGTGAAGTTACCAGATTGTTAGGTAGCTAGCTAATGAGATGACTGAACAAGGTGCAAACAAAAGGCCCGAGAGTTGTTTAGAACGGTCTGCGACATGGTTGGAAAAATGTTGTGCTGGTATTATGGGTCATATCTATTTGGGCTAGAAACAAGCCATTTTCGCTGTAGTAATGGTGCAACCCTGATGCAAATGAATATGCACTCAACATACAACAATTTATTATCTGGGGGATTTTTTTTGTAGGCACACTGGTGCTCCCAAAATAAAATTCCATGTCACAAGGCAAAATATTTATGAGAATATTGTCGTGTCTTTGGCTATGCCAAGTGATATGACATGCTATTCTATAAAATCATTTCCCTGTAATTAAAATGACCTGATTAAGCTAATCATGTAAATGTAATTAACTAGAAAGTCGGGGCACCACGAAAGAATGTTTATAGAGCTGTTATCTTCCGAATAAACCCTTAATGACCTAGTAATATTTTACATCAATAGCAGTCAATATTAATCGTCACCTTATTTCAGTCTCATCTGAAAGTTGTAAATTCTTGGTTATCTCACGAACCCTGGCTAACAAGTTGAATCAGCAATACAAAATTGGGTTTAATTATTTATTTACTAAATTCCTAACTAATCAAACAGAATTACATATACACAGAATGCAAATGATGTCATACAGAAAACTTCCCTGGTGGACGTATGTGTGTGTGTTTGTATATATATATATGTGTATATTTATATGTATTTTTGTTTATTACTTGTTTTCTTTGGTGCAAATAAATTTAACTAAATTTAAAATTAAACTAGCTAAGCTATTAGCAATCTGCTGTGTGTGTATGTTTGTGAGTAGTGAAACACTGTCACGTCCCATCTGTGACAATCTGTAGAGTCTGTCATTATAGTCGTCATTCTGATGGAGCTTTAATTCAATGCCATTCCTCTGCCTCATGCAACTCAAACATAATGACATGTGCTTGGGTAAACACACATTGACACGCGCACACACACACGCACACACACACACACACACACACACACACACACACACACACACACACACACACACACACACACACACACATACACACACACACACACACACACACACACACACACCACACACACACACACACACACACACACACACACAGCCGGTCCATTTACATTTTTCAGAATTAATGTGAGAAAGATTGCTCTAATTGAGGCTCAGAGTTCATCAGACTCGCTTTGCCATTTAAAATGTATTACAACCATTTCCTGAGAGAGAGAGAGGGGGAGAAAGAGAGAGGGGGAGAAAGTAGGTGAGGTTGAAGGGTAGAAAGAGAGAGAGAGCATAGACAGAGCAGAGAAAGAGAAACAGAGAGAGAAAGAGAGAGAGGAGAAGAGGTGTAGAACACAGTTTTTAGCTTTTATATCTGTCTCCACTAACCCTGAAGAGAATCTGAAAAAATAAGCATTCAGCTGTAAACCTCTTTAATCGACATCAAAAGGCACCTCACTTAGAGTGTTAATGTCAGCACAGACTGTCATAACTTACTGCCGATAGATCTCTCCAGCAAAATGCCAAGCTTACAATCAATGGAGCTGTATCTTTAATGAAATACAGAGTTTATACCACTGCTCTTTTATCAAGGAAATATCAAACTCCTCACATCCAATACAGCCCCCCCCCCCCCCCATCAACGTTGCACACACACAAACAGAATGGTAATTCAAGACATCATGTGTCACAGAGCATTGTTATACAAGTGGCTCAAACCAACAAATAAATGAGTGTCAGTTTCCCTATCTGCTTTCAATCGCCCCTCTCCCCCCATCTCGCTGACATGCATCAAGTTTGTTGGCTGCGGGGCAGCAATGTTAATCTTAAATCACACTATTTTCTTCCATATTATTAATCACACACAGACATACAGTGCCTTCGGAAAGTATTCAGACTCCTTGACTTTTTCCAAATTTTGTTACGTTACAGCCTTATTCTAAAATTCATTAAATAAAACAATTTCCTCAGCAATCTACACACAATACCCCATAATGACAAAGCGAAAACAGGTTTTAGGAATTCTTTGGCAAATTTAATAAACACAAAAACCTGAAATACCTTATTTACATAAGTATTCAGACCCTTTGCTATGAGACTCGAAATTTAGCTCAGGTGTATCATGCTTCCATTGATCATCCTTGAGATGTTTCTACAACTTGATTGGAGTCCACCTGTGGTAAATTCAATTGATTGGACATGATTTGGAAAGGCACAGCCCTGTCTATATAAGGTCCCACAGTTGACAGTGCATGTCAGAGCCTTCCCTGTAGCTCAGTTGGTAGAGCATGGTGTTTGCAACACCAGGGTTGTGGGTTCGATTCCCACGGGGGGCCAGCACAGAAAAAAATGTATGAAATTGTATGAAATGTATGCATTCACTACTGTAAGTCGCTCTGGATAAGAGCGTCTGCTAAATGACAAAAAAATGTAAAATGTAGAGCAAAAACCAAGCCATGAGGTCAAAGGAATTGTCCATAGAGCTCTGAGACAGGATTGTGTTGAGGCACATATCTGGGGAAGGTAACCAAAACATTTCTGCAGCATTGAAGATCCCCAAGATGGCCTCCATCATTCTTAAATGGAAGAGGTTTGGAACCACCAAGACTCTTCCTAGTGCTGGCTGCAATTGGTGGAGAAGGGCCTTGGTCAGGGAGGTGACCAAGGACCCAATGGTCACTCTGATAGAGCTCCAGAGTTCATCTGTGAAGATAGGAGAACCTTCCAGAAGAACAACCAGCTTTGTAGGACTCCACCAATTAGGCCTTTTCTGTAGAGTGGCCATATGGAACCCACACCTCAGAAAAAGGCACATGACAGCCCGCTTGGAGTTTGCCAAAAGGCATCTAAAGAATCTCAGACCATGAGAAACAAGATTCTCTGGTCTGATGAAACCAATATTA